>NW_011362912.1:448523-469871 GCF_000735185.1 Notothenia coriiceps | reverse complement strand
TCAAGCTTTTATTTTTGAAGGCCCGATTTTAACGCTGTGCATGCAGTAGGCGTTGGACTGGAAGTACCGGAGACCATAAACGGTTTTGAAAACGTCTGTCACGTAGGGCGACTGTGGCTGTGAGGGAGTGTGGTCGTTTTTCAACCAGAAGGTTGTGGGTTCGATCCCAGCCCATGCAGTCAACATGTCGATGTATCCTTGGGCAAGATACTTAACCCTGAGTTGCTCCCGATGGCATGGCCAACGGTGTGTGAATGTGTGTGAATGTTAGGTCCTAGAGTAAGGTACACTGCTCTGTATGAATGGGTGTGAATGGGTGAATGACATGTAGTATGTAAAGCGCTTTGAGGGGTCTTAAAGACTGGATAAAGCGCTATATAAGTACAGTCCAATTACCAAAAAATTACCAATTACCAATAGTGATCATCCACTCAATAAAACATCTTTGCTGATTTTTTTTCGAGTCTTCTGNCTGTGGCACAGTAAGAGAAAAGACAACTCCCCATCATTGTAGCAATTATCATTATGAAATGTAGTGGAACAATAAAACACAAAAGATATGTTTAGACATTTTGACAGGCATCTTTATTGTAGCCTCAACAATCATGTTCTAAGTAGGGCACTTGTAGTGCAATATGAGATAAAAACAACTACACTATTTTGACAGTGTAACAATTAAACAAGAACTACACTCTTTTGGCAGTAACAATTA
This sequence comes from Notothenia coriiceps, assembly GCF_000735185.1. Taxonomy (NCBI): domain Eukaryota; kingdom Metazoa; phylum Chordata; class Actinopteri; order Perciformes; family Nototheniidae; genus Notothenia; species Notothenia coriiceps. The sequence goes on along the minus strand of NW_011362912.1, from coordinate 469,159 downwards.
CATAAATAATAAACTGTCAGGCTGACACTGAAGACAAACAATAGATAAGATCGTAATTATTAGTGTTAGTTATAACAATTATGTTTAAGACGACAAATATATAAATATACACACATGTATATACATTTACATAAACATGGAGGAAACATAAGGCCAATTTCTATAGATAATGACATAAGAAAGTAATCGTAGTTGGATGTGGAGGGAAAGGAAAAAAACCTAAACAGCCCGACAGGGGCCTGGACAGCTCCACTTCAGAATAACCAAGGTAAACTAATGTATGTGGGTGAAATACAGTAGTGTCAAAAATGTAAGCATAATCCATGTATGTTAACCCAGAATAAAGTTACCTCTAGGAATATTATTATTATTATTATTATTATTATTATTATTATAATCTATGCCATCTATACAGGCTGGCATGGAATACATGTTTGACACTGTATAGCCTCCACTATTTAACCACAGAAATTATGTTACCGGGTTGATAATTTAGAGATAACAATGATCGTTTTCTCGAGATAATGGCATTAAACAATGGCCTAATTGCAAGCATTGCAGTTTTATCAGCCTAACAATTACATTCAAAATGAAGAGTATTAGAACAATTTAACGTTTGCAGTGGCGGATGGCCAATAGAGGGCGCTAGGGCGCCGCCCTCCCTGAGCCACACACAAAAACATTTATTAAATAATGAATGAATGGATGGAGAAGTCGCCCACAGGAGGCAGGTGTCTGTACCAGGTTAGCCAATTGGCCAGGTTAGCCAATTGCTACAGCACACATACACACATATAGTATAATAATGAAAATACACAATTACCATTTATTTTAATGTATCTCTGGGACATTAACGCCATATAACGTATTGAAGCCCAATATTACCTCTTTTACTGAATTGAAGACAGCAGCTTCCAGTTCGTGGTCGGTCACTCGCTGTCTTGTTAAATCTTGTTCTACAAAAACGGTGGATGTTTCTCTTTGCATGCCACATTCAAAAGTGAAGTGGTGATGTATATTTTCATCACTACAGCCACTATGTAACATGTTCTGTATAATTTCTAGGTAAGATTGTAGGCTGGACTCCACCAGCCTGTTCGAGTAGGCCTACAGCAGCAGTGGTGGGCGACGTTTAAATCTAGAACAGTTGGCGCACTTAAAGTTGGTTCCACTCCTTTGGGACAGTTTTAGAAGCTGCAGTCTCTGTCATTGACTACCTCGTGTTGGACCCCTCCAAGTAACGTTTCTTGTATTTTGTAGGAGAGTCCGTGGAGATCCGCCCCCGAAATAATTGTTTTTATATAATAATTTAGTTATTTTTTAATGAAAATAATAGCTTCATGTTCACATGTTTGCAGGTTTCAAATGTTTATGACGTTTAATAAAGTGTAAATTAAGTATTTTTTTGCACGACTGTTTTAAAAGTTAACGGTTTATTTCTAAACGATTACTTCCGGCCGTGCAAAATATAGCGGGGAAATCCAAAGTTCTGTTAAATTGAGCCAAACGGAGACCAAAGGAAATTCCTCCAGCTCCACCACAACGGTACACCAACATGTTCGAGCAAGATAACGTGAACCTCTGGCGGGGAACTAGGACGATTCATCAAGCTGGAGAACATAGGGAGAATATTTAAAGTGAGTAAAAAATGTGAGTTACAACCGGCTCGCCCAAAGAGGATATTTTAAATTGTATATTTGACTCGCTGTATTTAACGTCAGTCCAAGAAATTCAAAATAGGATAAGTTAAAATGTATTATTTTCCACACTTATACCATTTAGCGTATACGCCTAAAGTTAGTCTCGTATTTTCTGGAGTTTGTTAATGCCACATATACTGTAAACAGGATCCGTATTGCGCCTCATTCCTTACACAGTGCACGAGAGGGTGTGGATTTAAGGCGAACATAGTCATACTTTATTAACGACCAGATGCTGACGTTTTTGTTCTCATAGTTCAGCATTTAATTTTCCTTATTTGTGGTCTTTTCATGTAACTTTATAGTAGGCTAGTAATAATTAGGGCTGTCAAAGTTAACGCGTTAACGCATGGGATTAATCCCTCTAGTATTTCCACCGCACATGTTCACCTGGGAATTAACTAAGGTAGGCACGTTAAACTAACAGGATGACTGAGGAGTAGGGTTCGGTACCGAAATCGTACCGAACCCTTCTGTACTGTTAGACGGGACGTGTAGCGAGCACAGTGGAAGGATTAGGAAGCTAAACTCGGTTCCGAGTAAGAACAAATAACACGTCCGGTACCGGGATTAATAAGAGTTGTGAGGACAGGAGGACCGCAGCTCTCTCTCAAGCGTTTTAGCTCCTATGCTGTTAATATTGACCACCATTTCCTTTATGAAGTAGCAGCTGCAGCATATGTATTGCAGGCATATTTGCCAACCCTCCCAATTTCATTGCCCACTGCCGGTTTCCTCCCGGGGTCATATTTCTCCCGATTTCTGACAAAATCAGATTTACTCACGACTCGTGAGTATTTCCTGAGTATTTCCTCCTTTCCTGTAAATTAAACTATACAGGTCCAGCCCACACATATGCTCCATCAAGCATAGTGCTACAGGCAGCAAGGCACGTACAACTAAATTTAGCCGCTTTCACACCAAGTACTTTGCCGGTACTTGTCCCCAGTACTTGTTCCCCCCAAGCTCATTAGTCCCTCGATCTGCGTCCTCACCGGAATAATTCCCTGAGGAAGGATAAGGCAAATGAAGCCGCTGACGTCACTTCTGCTTTGGGTTTACTGGCAGGCACTTTGTAGTGCTTTATCTGCTATTTATCTTTGCACTAAGGTGTGTCTGTTGCTGAGCCTATTTACTATGCATACACACTAGGGATGTTAAGATTCACTGATTCGCATCGGTGCATCGGCATAAACGTTCAAGATGCTAGTGCACCGGTTGAAAGAGTGCACATCGGCTACAGTTTGGGTTGAACTCGCGATGCATCGATTGTAGCGTCTTTGCATCGGTAAAAAAACGATTCATTCATATAAAATCCCCTCATCTTGTCAACGCTCAGCAGAGACGATCTTTGATCTTTGCTTCGCACTACGGAGGCCGAGAGTCTCAGTTATCAACACACATGAAGTCGAGGAAAAAGAGAAACACAGCGCACCGAAAAATACCTACAAATCAAACTTTTGGCAACACTTCAAATTTTTCATGAAAGACGGTCAACTTGAAAAATCGCTCGCAAATTGTAAACGATGCCGTGCCGCTTTAAAGTACACAAGTAGTACGAGGAACTTAGCGACGCACATAAAGAGGCGACATGGGGTCTGCGGCTGGAAAGAGAAACCTGAAAGTAAGACATATGAGTTAAATCACTCAGTGAGGTGTTCTGTCAGAGAGAGTGATGTTTAGTTTACAGCAGCCTGTGGCCAATAATAATTTAAATGTCTTCCTTACTGTAAGCAGTTATGAAATACCTGTTTGTGAAAGGTTATTTGTATTCTTTATTGTTCATATAGAAACCACTGCTTTCTGCTCACTGGTGAGTTAGCCTATGAATGAGTGTTAAGCACATCAGGCTGGCAGCTGTATGGGCATTGCTCTATGGTAGCTGTTATTTGCACATTGTTAATCATGAGCAATGCATCCTTACATTGTTTAACTGTGAGGTGTTATACAATTGTACTCTGGAGAGCTTTTAAAGGTAAAAAAATAAACGGCAAGATGGGATGTGCTCATGTGCAGTACCAAATATGTAAAGCACTTTTTTGTTAATGTATGATTTGCTGCATATCAGGAATAAAACAAAAATCCTCTGTCGTACCATATTGAAGTATCATTATTTTTGCATCGTGTTGAATCGTATCGTATCGCCCCGAATCGCATAATGTTGAATCAAATCGTATCGAACTGTATCGCAACAGGGGTGAATCGTATCGTATCGCATCGCCTGGTGTTTCAAATGTATCGTTAATGTATCGTATCGTGGCAACGTATCGAGATGCGCATCGCATCGGCCTCAGTGATGGAGATGCACATCCCTAGTGTGTTAACCTCTTCAAAGACGTGTATGCTAGCCATGTACTGTACTTGCTAGCATTCTTTAGTTATGGTCAACTTTAGCTGGAATCGTCACTACCGAAACATACGGGTACGTTTCGGTAATTGACATGATCGTTTCGGGTAGTGACAAAATTGAATGGTAAGCAAGGAAATCCCACCATTTTGAAATATATGTGTTTTAAAGTTTGAAAATCTGCGTGTTACTTTAAAGGTCTCTTATTATACTGTTGTTCGGCATATATTATAGGTCTCATATATATAAAAAATATGTCTGTGAAGTATTTTGCTCAAAATACCAAACAGATCACCCATTCTAGCCTCATTCCCCTCTATTTCAACCTGTTACTAAAGTGCTGATTTTGGGTCAGTAGCTTCAAACATTCACACTTCAACATAAGGCATGTTATGAGTTAAGATTAAGCCATAAGGTTGAGGGAACATGATACAACCTTGAGAACAAAATACTGTGGTCACTACNTTTTCAATATAAGATGGAAAATAATAGTGTTTGCATTATAGTATTCCTTGCTGCAACTGCTTAATATCTGTTTATACTTCAGACACAGCCTCATTAACTCGTGATATTATAAGCACCCAGGGCAATCAGGAATAGATTTTATTCATGCGGACAGTATTGTCTAAGAGCTTTCCTCTGCTGTTTAACACGTTGTCTTATTACTTGTTGTCAGCCAATCAGCACGGGAGACCAAGGCTGCCTCCCATGTGCTCCAGACAATATGGGCCTACAAGGACCTGCGAAGCGTCCTGGTCAAGGCCGGCTGGAACAAGACCCACTTTAAGGTATTTGTTACAAGTTTCTGGATTTGGCACGACAAACCACTTTTCTAGTAGTAATGTGAGTCGAGAAATACAAACATGGATGAGTAAAAAATAAACAAGATACATTCAGGTAATAAATCAGTGTTTTGTCGGAGTGGGGACATTTGGGCTTAATCTGAACCCAGAAAATATTTTGCACAGTCGGCTGTTTGCCACTGAGGACACAGGAAACCCTTTATGTGAGTTGTAAAACAGATCATTACATTTAAGCTTATTGTCTCCTGAAAAAGTAAAGTTGTGTGGCTGTCCAACACAGCACAATTCATTCTAATTGGTACCATTTTAATACCCCTCTAAAACATTATAACAGGAAAGCATAAAATGCTGGTAGTCATCCAGTAACATAATCGTTTTTTATCTTTCAAAGCCAACAGCTACCGGGGTGACAAAAAAATCTAAGAGTGGAAAGCAAGGCGCCGATGACATCACCTTGCCTCTCATGGACAAAAACCAAGGTCAGCAAATCATTGCATGCATTCAAACTATTATTAAACCATCATCTGTATGAGAAAAGTGTCCTCTAGCTCGGGGAATAAAAGCGGCTTTTAAACATATTGTGGCTCTTGTCATGTCAGGGACAAAGAAATGGGGGGTTTTCAGTACCACACCATATTCTTCTGAATCATAGCCTTAAACCAATGATGTGCTGCCAGGGTTATCAGTGCAGAGACTCAGCTTATTAGCCTGAACATGCCCCCCCACAGGCAGAGAAGGCGCACGCCTCAGCAGTGACATTTCATTTCAACGTTGTTCCAAAAGGGCACCCGCTTTCTCACGTCAAGAGCGACCTCTAGCTTCCAAGCAAGCTTTTAATGAATTATTTCATTACAAGTGCCTGTTTCTCTCAGTCATCTAGTAATCGCTTCTGAGGCTTTGCTGCTTTTTAATGACTGGCCTGTTGTGAAAATGAATGTTGGTGTAGGGTTTATAGGCTTCTGCAGACACCAGTACAAGAAATAGCATATTATATGTATTTAGCATCTAGTAAAATGGTCAGTAAAATGCCACATTTGCCATATTGTCTTCCGCTAATGTGATTATAATTTCCTTTGCAGATGTATACTCCAGTTTAGAGCCAAACGATAGAGTTGGAGATGCTAAAGGGCCTGTTGTGGAAAGAGACAACCTCCAGGTATGTTCTATTAAAATCAGTTTTAGAGGATTATTGCCTTGTGATTTTAATGGGCAGTCTTTTCAGTGTTGCTGATTCAAATTGACTAACACCGTCTGTTTGCACATTTCTTTACCTAGGCGCTGAGTGAGAGAAAACACTTCATCAGAGCTGGCAGGCCTGCAGTGGGCCTCATGGATAACAAACCTCCACCGCTGGACTCCTGGGTGTAAACACCACAACACGGCCAGATACATCCTGTAGAGACACTCTCCATTGGTGAAATACAGATTTGTGCTATTTGCTCATTCTTGTACAGACAATTCAAATAATTTCCTTAGTTTACAGGAAATAACGTGCCAAACATTTACATGTATATATTATGGAGGTTATTTGGAAAAACATTTAATAGATTTTGTCCTTTAGCATAATATAGCCTACTGTATTTCTGAAAAACTCATGAAGGATTATGTATGAGATATGAAATAGCCTGAATATGCAAACTGTGGTGAATCATGACTCCAAAGATGATATGACATGTACAATTTAAATTGTATTGCTACACAAAAAGGAAATAATTTATAAAACGTCTAGTTTGTCAAGTTTAAGGCCTAAATTAGCATCGGTTGTTGTCCATCCCCATGGGTTATGGGCTGAAAAATATTCTGATATAAAATTATTTAAATATAATTTGGTCAGTGTTTGAGATAATTACTATTAGGGCCATCGTCGGCCTCGTCTTTAAAAACATCCAAATTATTTTGAATTCAGTTCATTCTTGACAAAGCTGCCATCAGACTCGACTATGCTGTTATTAGCGAAGCCTCTCTATTCCATTTGTTTCATGATAGGCAAAAGGGAATTGTAAATGTGTAACAAAAGACTGTTAATATTCTAAATGAAGGTATTTATATTGTAATATTTATTGTAATACCCATGTTATTAATTAAAGGTTATCGATGTGCATTAGCTAATCCCGGTAAGTGATCCTACATTCTATACAACTCTGCTTTGCAGTGGTCCTTTTTGCATCGCTATATTGAATGAAAAATGAAAATAAATGATGTGCATAATTTCACATTTTTATTGAAGTCTTTTTTTGTTTTGCAGACTGGATTTTATGCCCTCTTCCATTTTATCAGTGGGTACCAAAACAGCACCCCCCGGCTGGTTTAACAACCCTGTATTTATGTTCTCTGAACAGGTTTAAATGAATAGATAAAGTCTCCTATTCATTTTCTTTATCGGCAGTCAGTTGTGACTATTGGATTTTCAAATTTCTTTACGTTGTGGTCAAACTTAAAAACCTACACATTCGTTGTATAAAGAACATTTGTACACAGCCAGGGCTTATTCTTTGCTAGCAGTCACACTATGTGCTGGTACAACATAATAAAAACCAAACTCTAACACAGCTAAACAACAATTGCAAACACAACTACAAATGTGTGTCATATTTGGTTGAATGCCAGTTGGCAGAATTTGACAGCTGTAGATGATTTCTGGCACTCATAAAAATGATATGCAAGTTTTCAAACCACTTACCTACCCAAAGAGATCCAAAGAGGAGAAATCTGTGCCAAAATGGAGGTGCATTGGCCAAAAAACACTGACTAATTAATTTAATTATTCCAGGGGAACAGTCTGGAAAACACGCTCAACTCCCAGCAGTTATATTTTGAAACAAACAGCAATATGTTGGATGTTCTCTATACATACTGTATTTTGGTCTGCAACCTACTGCAATACCGGACTACCTGGTTAAATATAGATTCAAACATGACCTACTCTACAGCATCCATTGCAATACTGTTCAGATTGCTTTGTCTACTCCTAGTAATGTCCAGTTCTTTGCAAAACTCACAACATTTCAATATATTAGCATAAATTCAGTATGCAGAATACCTTACAACAAACTTATCAGAGATGACAAAAATGTACCGTACAATATATGGTTTGAATATGTATTATGCTTGTCACGCCCTATACATAATGCATTTATTGATTAAGCAGTGACTCAGCAAAGGAGTATCACAAAAACACTTCCAAAGAATACCAATGCAACATTTGTCTTTGTATTCTCATTTCTCATATTTTAAAACCAAATAAATAACATGTTTTTGCCTTGAATAAACATTAGAATACTACATTTCCTACCTCATGTGCACCCAGACAAGCTGTCAAGACATTTATATAACCTCATATCGGCAGTCGCTGTGAGGACTGATAACAAACTTTGATCTTGGTTGCACAATGCCACTGAGAGCGCTGAAATGTGTTGACATTAGTCATGTTTCATTCGGCAGGCTGCAGCAGTAAAGTGTTGGCATCTAGATACTCATGTACTGTGTTCAAATATCTGTAGCTTCATGATGTGTATGTCTCATATATGTGTTTTCAGAGCTATGGGTGGAATCTCATAGTGTTGTATGTCTCAATCATCTAAAATGACATATTTTTAAAATTAGTTTTCATTTATTTAAATATGTTTTTTGTTTGTTAAAGTGAGTGTACTTTGATGTCAATGATTGCATTTGTGAGCTTTCAGAGAGCCGCTATTAAAACAACACCAGTAATTAGCTAAAAGCATATGCAAATGAGATCAAATCAACCCTCTTAACCACTTAATGAAAATGTTTAATTACATTTAAGAAGAAGAGGCAGAAGTACAGACACTGAGTCTACACTGGCCTCTTGTGGAGATTGCATAGCATAAATGAACACATATTGTTAATTGGTAATTGATTTCAGGCATTAAAATGAAAAGTAGAACCACCAACATCATTTGAAAACTTTGTTATCTCCAAACCCATTATGTTTTTTAATTGTTTTTTATAACGGTTAAACATTTTAAATGTCAGCATTGTGCTACATAAATCACTACATACATGAACATATAATGCTGATCTAAAGTCACTTTAAGGCAAGTTTTGTCAGTGGTTAATTAGGAAAAAAATGCATGCATCAAGATATCAGTCGAAATGGATGATAAGGTCCTGGCGGGTGGAGAGGGAGGTGGGCAGAGCAAGGCCAAACATCTCCAAACATGTCAGCACAGCACATTGGACAGCACAGCCCTGCCCTCAGAACCAAACCTCAAGATCAACAAGGGCAAACCTGTTTTGTCTTTGCCCCCAATAGCAACCTGTTGTCATTTACCGAAGGACAGTCTTTCCCAGTTGCAGGTATTCTTTCCAAAGGATCCCTCCCGTCTTCTCATCTGATACTCAATCTCTGGATTTTAAACCTTTACTCCACTCTACCATGGCCGTTTCAGTCCTCTCCAACTTTGGATTTATCCGCTCTTCGAATGTCTTTCTCCTGATGTTGACTGGTTTGAGCATGAGCAGTCCTATCAGGTCCCCTGAGAACAGTCACAGGGTATCAGTCAGGATGGGTGATAATCCGCTACTTGACGCTCAGGCCTTTCTGAGTCAGTTTCTCTCCACGATGAACCTGACCGAGCTGAGGCCCCAGCCCAGGCCTCTGCCTGCCCGCAGGCAGCCCCCAGAGTACATGCTGGAGCTGTACGACCGCTTTGCCAACGACCGCACGGCTGTTCCCTCAGCCAACGTCGTTCGCAGTTTCAAGAATGAAGGTACAAACTTCTTTGTGTTTAACAAACTTTTTGAGCATTTAAATATTCAGTATCGCACAAAAATAAATAAGTTATTTATTTATTTATTATTGGTTTTCTCTGACATTCTTAAGATTTAAGGATTTAAAAATGTTGATTGCTTTGATCATAATACTGTAAATCTAGAAGTGTTTATTGTTTTAATTGCCTTGAAAATCAATATTATTTACAAAAAAACAAAGCGTGAATTTTGTGTGTTTACGTTTTAATATGTAACAGTTTAACATGGGTTTTGACATCAAAAACATACAAAATGCATTGATTAACACTTTTTTTGATATCTTGATTTCAGATTCCTCCCCCTACAGCATAACAACAAGGGGTGTACGGATACATCCCCTGCTGTTCAACATCTCCATGCACCACCATGAGCACATCACCATAGCTGAGCTCCGCCTTTTCACCCTGTTCCAGAAGGCCCAAAGACCAAATGCCGGCATTGACTGCAAGGTGACCATTTACAAAATACACGAGGGCGTTTTTTGGACTAAAGAGGTGGGGAAAGAAGGGAGAAGGAGGGATAAAGAAGAGGTGGTGGAGATGAAGGATTTTGAGGAACTGGTGACAAAGCATTTTCGTGCCAAAGATAAGAGCTGGGTGTCGTTTGACCTGACTCATGCGGTTGCACCCTGGCGGAAGTCGTTGGGGTTTGCTACTCACAGTCTGGAGGTACATATTGCATGTCTTGGGTCAGAAGAGGAAGGGGTCACTCAAGAGGTCACGGAGCAGGACGAGAGATTGGTTGGGGTGGATATCGACAGGAGTTTGGAGGGGAAACACAATGCGGTGATGATTGTATTCTCAGATGATCAAATCGGAGATCGCAAGCAGGATAAACAAGAGCTCAACCAGATGATCGAACATGAGAATGACCTTCCTGATAATGTAGGCCGAAGCCAACCAGCTTTCTGGGGGAACCACAATGCCGGCCACGCTATTCAGGACGAGCTGGACAAACAGTCTATCATGCAACTGCAGTCCAACCTTATCTATGACACACCTCCCCGAATCCGTCGCAATGTTAAGAGCGAGCCATGCAAGAGGACCCCACTCTTTGTGGATTTTAAAGACATTGGCTGGGACACGTGGATCATCCAGCCTGTGGGCTATGAGGCGTATGAGTGCAACGGCGTGTGCAACCCCCCTATGACCTCCGAGGTCTCGCCTACCAAACATGCCATAGTGCAGACACTGCTGAGTGTTAAGAGTCCGGAGAGGGCATCGCGTGCCTGCTGTGTACCCACTAAGTTGGAGTCAATTCCACTCCTTTATCACGATAACGGAGTGGTCACTTTCAACCACAAGTATGAGGGAATGGTGGTGGCAGAGTGTGGCTGTAGATAGTCTTGGAAACATTTACACAGAGAGAGAGAGACTGCACCAATGTTTCAACCATCATCTCAGAAACACATCTATTCATCTATTTATATTCCTTATCATGTGCTTGTTTCCACAGTATTTAAGATCTCTACAGTGGTGTGCAAAAACAGAACTCTAGACATATAGTTGTATATTAGGGACGGACACATGCTGTGCTAAATGATGTACATTTGTAATTGTATAAAGGTTATTATTATATTAATGTAGAATATAAAGCTTTTGTCATGGTTTAATATATTATTTGCTGTTTTTTGTATTTTAGAATGCTTTTGGATAATACCACATTACAGCGTAAATCACAGGCCCTATTCCTGCAAATACTACTGTATGTTATCGGCCCCATCTGACACTGCAAGAGAAAAGAAAGAAGGTTCTGAGAGTGGATGTCTGAATATTCCGATAAATCCTGTTTGGAAACTCCATGTCATTAATGGCGAGCTAGTCAAAAGGTTCAATACTACAGCACTGTTATCAGTCGCAATAACAACCTTCTGAATTGTTTCAAAGTATGTGAGCGGGATCCAAGATCAAAAGAATGTTTCAAGGTACTGAATCTGACAAAAGTGAAGTTCGCGCCCCGGGTTATTACAGTGCTTGAAAAGAAAATACTTCTACACGCCATCTTATTGCAATATGTAAATGCAATATCTTATTATCTGACATCTTTTCATCACAGACCGTTCTTTATAATATCTACATTTCGTTCTGGCAGGAAATACATCTAATGCAGTAGTTGCTCCAGCATATTCAGTTTCAGAATAATTGAAAAATCTACAATTCAGGATAGCCCCCGGATAACAATGATTTGCACTACTTATAGGATGCTGTATGTTTTTGTTTTTGTATGAAAAGTCTCTTAAAATCATTGCATTGGCTATATGCTCATTAAGAAGATGGACTATGGTACGTTGTAGCTGCTGAATTTATTGAAAGTATGTGACATTTTTCCCTTTATTTGCTTGCCATTATATCTAGCTTTTGACCAGGAGATGACTTTCACAGTGTCTTGGATTTCTTCTGGGATTCCTGTCTGAAAAATGAACAATATCTCTTACCTAACATTGCTATAAACTGCTGTGAAATCTTTCCTCACACCGCAGCCATTCATATTCTGCTTTTGGTTATCACACAGATATTATTGTTATCATAGTTGTAAAGAATAAAATTATCATTAAGCAAGTTTTGATCTCTTGTACAGCCTGTTTCATTGTCATGTAATCACAGCAGTGTCTACCTAACAACCTTAATCCCCATAACTCTAGCGTCACATGCCTGGCGGGCCTCTCGCTGCCCGCTCCATGCCACAGTGATAAGGAGGTGTCAGAGCCTGGAGTCTTGTAGACCGTCACTCAGGATGAGACGCCACTCCAAGTGGCAGCATTTGTGAGAAGGTGGTGTCAGATTCCTGGTCTCCAACGCCAACATGCTCTATTGACAATCCTGCCATCAGGTTGCTCAGTGCCCTCTGAACCCCCTTCTTCCTCTTTCTGACACGGGCATGCTGACTCCCTTATCGAGCCCCAGCAACAGTACAAATGGAAAGAAATACATGTCACATCATCACCTTGCTTCTGCTGTTAACATTCGGAAGCAGATAACATTGACGGAATAACACTGTTGAACTTTCTGACTTAATAGGATCCTCACTCAGCTCACAGATTTACATCGGCCAAGTTTGCAGGGCAGAGATATCGACTGACAGTGACAGATAATACATTTATTTCACAGTGTGGAACTTATTTGAAACCAGAAAACGTAGAAACCGAATAATTATTCCTAAAAAATTCCAATATTCCAACTTCTCTGTTCACTATGGCCTGTTTTTTTTTTTGGTTAGGGACGATACAAAAAGGATTTGGGTGAGGGGAAGATGCAGAATCTTACATTTAATGTTCTTTTTTAGCCAAGACCCTTGAGCACTATTCCCCATACACTTTGGGTTCATCATATTCTGTGTTCTGTTGTGCTGGCTTCATTTTATTGAAACACCCATCTGCATTGTTTAAACATTAACAGGCATCAATATAAATAAAAAGAAGTAGAATGTTACATTACTCCACCTCCAGAATAATGTATAATTAAGCTTTACAAATATATCATTCTGTTTATTTAGTTTACTACACAAACAATAAATGAATTTGTTTTTATGAAACACATAAACAGCATTATTTTTGTTGTTCATTGGTCAACACCGTTCACACCTAAATATCTTCATTTTTAACCATGCTTGATATCTGTATACTTATTCTATATTATATTTTGACAGCTGATACATTATAAATAGAAGCTGCTTTTCTATAATTCTTCTCTTTGCCTATCTCCACATAGTCTGGAAAACAACTTGTCATCAGGTTTATTTGGCAGCTTTTGGACATCAATCTTATGCAACAAAGATGTTGAGGTTGATGGGAGGGTAACTTTGAATCATAAACACTAGGTAAATCTCATTGGGATATATGGAAAGAGAGAGAACCAGAAAGGGAGAATTGGACAGTAGAATGGCTTTATTACTGGGATGTCACACTCTATTTTAATAGACATGAAAGTACAGTAAAACCATCACAACACTTAAGTTACAGTACACCTTAAAGACGTTTTGAGAACATAATTTAAAGATTTATTCTTGTATACATTGGACATGCATTCATTAATACATTGGAGAGGAATGCACCCAGCAAATATAAAATAATATAACCAACTTTGTTTTTATGGTGGCAACCATCTGGTGAGGAGAAGCGATCTATTTGAATATGTATGAAAAATAGATTACAAAAGTAAAGTACAAAAGTATTAGCATAAAAATGTACTTAAAGTACCAAAAGTAATAGCACTCATTATGCAAGTTGGTCCATTTCAGAATAATATATATTTTATGTTTTGATTATCATTATTGACGCAAGTGTTCTCAAAGCTGGCATAGGTGCCATTTTAATGACTTTGTATACTGCAGAGTAGCTTGTGAATTTACTCCAGGTGTATTTTTGAATTGTAATGGAGTAGGAATACACAGTAGCACAACATGGAAATACTCAAGTAAAGTACAAGTACCTTAAGAGTTGTACCTCTGATGAAGAATGACATGTGTGAATGGTAGCGTAGGCCTATATGGGCCATTCTACCGAATTGGACCAAACTCAGGTTGGAAATGATTTGGAATGTTGTATGTTTTTTTCCCAAAACTTTGTCCATATATATTTTGTACCATATCTAAATTACACATATCTAGTAAAAGAACCGTACATTTTTATATTGTATTTTCAGACTGTATTTGAATGTTCTTCCTCTACCAAAAATGGTCACTACCGAAACATAGTACATACACTGTAGTAAAAAAGTATTATATTAACCTGTTAAGATTGTTTTACCTTCCCTTCTCTAAATAATATTTTAACAAATATTTCTTGAGGGTTTTCACAATTAAATTAAAAATAAATAAATAAATAAAAGTGAATTTTTAATCAAATATCAAAGTTCAATTTATACAATTCATAAAAATCATAATTCAAACTTTCTTTGTAAAATGCATAATACTGGTCATATTGATTCCAGAGTTGATGATTGTTGAAATTGAACATACATTAAACCAATCAGTATCATATCATTTTAGTTGATAACTCCATATACTACGTTTTTTACAAAACATGTTTCGGTAGTGACCACAGTATTTTGTTCTCAAGGTTGTATCATGTTCCCTCAACCTTATGGCTTAATCTTAACTCATAACATGCCTTATGTTGAAGTGTGAATGTTTGAAGCTACTGACCCAGAATCAGCACTTTAGTAACAGGTTGAAATAGAGGGGAATGAGGCTAGAATGGGTGATCTGTTTGGTATTTTTGACTGTTTGGAACTTTTCTCCCCTTGGGAAGCAGCTGCACCCTGTAGACAACTTCCCCCACCCTCTCCAGTATTCTGCAGGGACCAACCCACTGCAGGTTGTCAAGTTTTGGGCACCGGCCTTTTTTCCGTTGTGGGCTGTAGACCCAGACCAGCTCCCTGGCCCGGAAGTGCTGCCCTCGTGTCCTTGTATCATAGTTCCGTTTCTGTCTCACACCAGCACTTATCTGCTGATCGCGGATTCGCGGGCAAAGGCATGAGCTGAATCAAGGCAGTCCTGAAGTCTCCTGGCATACTAAGGCCCTGGAGGAGTGTCCAGGGAATCCGGCGGCTGCCAAACGCCAAATGGCAGGGGTATGAAGCCTATCTCCCATAACATGAGGAGGCAAGGAGAACAGGCTGAGGACCTAGGGAACGGCCCTCAGACTTTTGGGGGCCTCTAAGCAAGCTTTGACTTGGGGGCCCCCTCCACTCTAGCGCGCTCTCACTACACACAACACGGAACAACTTTTGTCTTGTGATGTTAGCATAAAGCACACATATTGTATATAATAGCACGTAAACACCGGTGACCTAAACTATCCTCTAGGGCAGGGGTGGGCAAACTTTTGGCTCGGGGGCACACATGGAGTTGTAAATTGTGACAGACGGGCCGGGCCAGTAGCAGAATCGGTAAAAATATATATTTAGCTGTCCACTACTCATTATAAACTCGGCACTCAAATGTTGACTTTTCCTTTGGTCCACTCATTGGTTACAGAATGCAGGTTCAAAGGGTGAATTAGCGTTCAAAGGTGATTTATTGCGGTCATGAGCGTAACCGTTTTACGTGCCTTCTTATGACCCACACGGCATTTTAAACGCTCGATGATTTTCTCCGCAACACCGCTCACAACGGAAAATCAAATAGAGGACTGGGTCGGGTAGTTTTTAATTAATACGTAAGCCATATAATGAAAGAACTACTTCTCCACGACTTGTACCATTTCTCCAGAGTGCCGTGGTGCATTTTTATTTAATGTGGTTTCAGCTGCATTACTGCCTGCTGCAGTGCTTGCTCGTGCACCGAGTTTTATTCTCCGTTAACAGCCATCGCGACAGCAGGCCACTGTAAATTTTTTTTTTCATGTCTGACTGTCACACACAAGCAGCTGATAAATATCCCCATCCCCATCAGTGGAATGTGTTTTTAGTCTGAAAGCGTTTGGCATCACAACGCTGTTATGGAAACGTCTCTCTGGCCATTCTAACAGGTGATGTTACATAGCAAGCTAATCAGGGACTATCATTGACTACTTGTTGCTATCATATTTGTGGAATAAGCCGTTTCACTACCATATTTTACCGGCGTAGTTTCGTTATGTTTTACTTGTGATGGCACATGTAGCCCATGTATTAGATTCCATCCGATAGTTGCAATAACACAAACAAAAGGAAAACCATCTTGCCTTTCACAATAGTCAAATAACAGTGAACGGATGGTTATTAAAGTAAGGTAAAATAAACAAAGAATCAGACATAAGCTGGTTAGTGTTTGCCTGACTTATATAAGTTTTTTATAAGTGTGTGTTCGCGTTCTAGTCAGTTATGCTCGCCGTATATGGCCCCGCGGCCTTAGTTTGCCCATGCCTGCTCTAGGGGGATCCTCACCTCCTTTTC
Organism: Notothenia coriiceps; assembly: GCF_000735185.1. Lineage (NCBI taxonomy): Eukaryota > Metazoa > Chordata > Actinopteri > Perciformes > Nototheniidae > Notothenia > Notothenia coriiceps. Next base: position 452,661 of record NW_011362912.1, on the reverse strand, counting down.
GGGGTTGCAAAAAGAGGTTGCACTTTTAATTATCCAGGTGTTGTTATGGCACGTCAGTGGCCAACAGCCATCATTTAACCACTGGAAATACGTTCAAACGTGCTGTCGACACGTAACAAGTGGCATGCCACCATTTCAGCCTGGACTTTTTCTCAGAAAAATTAACTNAATCGCCCTTATGGCACATTTTGTATTAGAGAGGTTCTATTAAGCTTTTGGGGTTTTCCCTAGTTTGTGTTCATGCTTTAATGTTCAAAAAGCACTTTATAACTAGGGAAAACCCCAAAAGCTTAATAGAACCTCTCTAATACAAAATGTGCCATAAGGGCGATTATAGTGCAGGTAATTTCTCTACTTTGCTTTATGAGTTACGGTGTTTAAGTGCTGAATGTGATTGGATAATACCATATTATGCAGAATAAAACCATAAAACAGCAATACTTTGTGTGAATCCGACCTCCTGAGGGCTTTTAATTATACCTCAAAGTCAAACACCACTTCTACTCCTCAGTTCCAGGCTTTTAGAAATGAACCTTAAGAAGACAAAGTGATGGGATGGAAGTGAAGGTAATGTTCTTTCCATTCTACCTTTCTCTCCCCGGTCCTTACCTGTGAAGTCGGAGGCACGAGGGGTGAGGTTAATCTCGTCGGCTACTGTTAAAGGAAGTGGAAGGAAAGAAAGGGAGGGGTACAAACATTTGGGGGTTTCAGTTAGTGAATGACATTCCTCATGCAACATCCAGGTAGCGCTGCAAACATATCACACAATGCTTCATCTCTATTAGGACGGGACGCCATGCGAGACGAGGGGGTGGAGGTGGAGGTGGAGGGGGGGGGGAGATGAAAGGAGGGTTTCTGAGGATAGCAATCAAGACGTTGTTGTGGTATCAACACGGCACAGAGCGGCAATCTGCTCGGGAAGATTAGATATGATTATAGAGAGTGAGAGCGGAGAGACTGGTGCAGCCAAAGCAATCAGCGACTGTTCAGAGCCATTTCAAGGTGAATCAACTCGGGGGAACTTCTCCACTTTTGGGGAGAGGTGTTCCCGTACAGAGGAAGAAGGGAGGAATATAATTACATAGAAGGAGTGTTGGGGAGATGTGTAGGGATGTGTGGAAAAGGTTACAGGAAATCTGAGGTTTTCTCAAAAGGTTTTACAGAGTTTGAAGGAGCTGAGGTGTGCTATAGGAAAGTTCAAAATGACCCACAGATTGTAATATCTGAACCTCCTAAAGCTGATATCACGTGATGATAATGTGTGACTGAAGGAGGTTTTCACCAGTGGTGGAATTTAAATTACTCAAATATTGCACTTAAGCACAACTACCTAATTCTGATTATAATCTAAAAGAAACTATAAGTAAACTAATAAATAAACATTGGAGTACATGTTTATTTATTCATGTTAAAATATCCAGCAGAAGCATCAAAAGTAACTCGTTAACTTATCAAGACAATTTACGAATATATTTTATTCATCTCCAATCACAATAAGTTTATATATACTACAAATAACAGTGTTTTAAACTTGTGATTAAAGATTGATTTATCACAGATTATTGTTGTGATTAACGGGATTAAACTAATTAAAATCCGTTCCACCATTGACACAAAGGCATGACTGATAATAATCCAATCATCTTATATATATTATTCTGACGTGTGTAATTACACACCTAAATATACTTTATGCCAATACTACGTTTACCTAAGAAGGAGTCTAACCTGGACACATCGGATTAACCTCTGGATTAACCTTCAGCAGCGTTGATATCATTTTAATGCCATTGAACACAACTTTTGATCAGAACACCACAAAGTTTTGGGCTGTGTTGGCACCGTAAAGCACATTTTTTATTGTTGTTTGTTGTCGCAAGTTTCTGGTCGCATATTCTGTGTCAAAGATAAAAATTAGTTTTGTTGATACTTATATCTGTCTCGGAATCTGTGGGAATCTCAGCTTGCTAACCGATACTTTGTTTGTGCAGATTCCTGATAAGTAATAAGGGTAATTTAACGTGAGTTGTGGTGCTAAAGTGGGGTGTTAAGGCAAATCTGTATCGGCTCAGCGGCTATTCAAAGAGCCTTTGTTATTAACACCCCCTTATGTTCGTTTTGCTAAATAAAATGTTAATATCGTCTGAAAGCTGAGTTTCTTCCCGTTAAGTGGTATTTGACCATTCCATAGTTTTATTAAAATGTTAATGAGCCATCAGAAAGCTGTTTCTTGTGCAAAGATGTTGCGTTTTGCCCGCCGCGGTTTAAACTGGTAAATCTAACTCTTGATTTAGTATTGCTAATTTTTGTTTAAAAGTTGAAAGAATATCTAATAGCTTATCCACCACTGGTTTCTCATGCTGCCGGTCAGTCTGCTCTCGAAACGCAACATGGTGTTACGCTCCCGTAAATGAGGATGAAATATCTTAAATGAAAGGTTTTAAAAAGTGTTGTACCTAGATCCATGCTCTTGGAGCTTTAGCGTGTCTTGATGATCATCGAGAGGTGAGCGGCGTCCTCCCAAACTGTTTGGTGCGTGTTCTCCCATGCTCTGAAAAACGCGAGCGGAAGCCAATAAGTAAAAGGGCTCCGAAGCCTCCCTTTGAAAGCCTGCGTCCGGAATCGTTTTCCTCTGGATTCACTCAGAGCCTGGAGAAAAGATACGAATATAGAGTGATTCTTAAATGATCCCCACAGAGGAGAAAGTGTGTGACGCTCTAAAAGGAAGGCCAGGCGAAAGAATGAGAAGCTAGATAATCACTTTTCTTAACCCATGTTCATCTCAATATGGTAGACTGAGGAGCGTGGTCATGAAGGAAGTAAGAAGTGGGGATGATGGGCTTAAGTAAAATAGGTGACAAATGTTCAAGAACGTTTTTCTTTCAACTCAAACAATTTGAAAAAGGAAAACAAGATGGAAGGGAAATCTAAAGACAAATCGGGAGGGTGTTAAAAAGTAAGAAAATTAAAGAAAAAGGAAAGTGTTGGGGGCAAAAAGAGACTGAGGCTAAAACGAACAAAAAAGTCAGAAGAACAGGAAATAGCCACGAATTGGTGTGGACATGAGAGAACAAGAGAAGGTGTGTGGGACGAGTGGAAACAAAGAGAAGGTGGTGTTGTGGACAGAGAGGAACAGAGAAGGTTGTGTGGGACAGAGTGGAACAGAGAAGGTGCGAGTGTGGGACAGGACGTGGAACAAGAGAAGGTTGGTGTGGGAACAAGAGAGGAACAAGAGAAGTGGTGTGGACAGAAGGAGGAACAAGAGAAGGTTGTGTGGGGACAGAGTGGAAACAAGAGAAGGTGGTGTGGACAGAGTGGAAACAAGGAGAAAGGTGGTGTGGGACAGAGGAGGAACAAGATGAAGGTGGGTGATCGAGCGGAGAGGAACAAGAAGAAGGTGAAATTGTGGACAGAGAGGAAACAAGAGAGGTGGTGGTGGGACAAGAAGAGGAACAAAGAAGGTGGTGTGGGACCAGAGAGTGAACAAGAGAAGGTGGTGGTGGGACAGATGGAACAAGAGAAGGTGGTGTGGGACAGAGAGGAAACAAGAAGAAAGGATGGTGTGGACAGAGAGGAGACAAGAAGATAACACCAGGGAAAGAAAGTGAAACAAACAAGGAACAAATGAGAATGTGGAAACAGTGGAATAAAGGCAAAGAACAAAAGAACCAGGATACTGTAAAGAAACATTATATAGAATGTATCCGGAGAGCCAGTCTCTTAATCATCAACAGCCAGTATTACACTTAAAGAGGACCTATCATGCTATATTGGAAACATATTATTGTAAGGCCATCTCTCTTCAAAACAACAACAAACGTGATGGGGGGAAAAGGAGAGATGGCCCCTACATATATGTTTCAATATAGCATGATGGTCCTCTTTAAGTGGTATCTGGTCTAGTGATGAGAAAGACTGGCTCTCCCGATACAATTTCTATTATAATAGTTTTCTACAGTATCTGTTCTTTTTGTTCTGCTTTATCCACTGTTTCCACATCATCCATATCTGTTCCTTGTTTGTTTCACTTACTTCCCTGGTGTTAATTTCCTTTGTTCCTCTCTGTCCCCAACACCACCTTCTCTTGTTCTCTCTGATTTACAACCAAAGATAAACAGAGCTAAGCCACGGAGGGTGG
>NW_011362912.1:447039-448478 GCF_000735185.1 Notothenia coriiceps | reverse complement strand
CTGATTGCCCTGGGATGGTGCTTATAATATCACGAGTTAATGAGGCTGTGTCTGAAGTATAAACAGATATTTAGCAGTTGCAGCAACGAATAATATAATACCAAACACAGTTTTATATCTTTTCCCATCTATTATTACAAAAATATATATCTGAGAGGTTTACTTTGAATAACAAATAACAGCCTGACAGTTGCAAGTTCAACTTTTTGATTGTCTGTAAATAATATCCTACTTTATAGTGTGTTAGCAGTAAATTGGCCATTCAATAGTGTTTTATTTGTCAGCTAGTTTACAGATGTGTATCTTCACGTCAACTTGTATATTTTTTACTTTTTAGATCTGTTTTTTTTTTTTTTTTGAGATGTTCATATTTTATAATTGTTTATGTTCTACTCTTTTTAATTTCTAACTATGCTGCTGTAACCAGTGGTGTAGTGGGGATTTTTTTACTGGGTGGATGCAATGTCGACGCTCGTGAACTGAACTGTCAACGGGGAGATGCACTGTGGACAGCTGTCGCCAGTCAGCGCAACTTACATGATGCCGTTTAAAAATATAATGATAAAGGGCGGTGCCGGACGTCAGCAAACCAAACTTTCTGCGCGACTGTCACTCAAATGCGGGACATAGTTTCAATTTGTGGGACGCGGGACAAATGATAACCATGGACACACCGGCACATAAGTTACATAAACAATTTTGGACCTAAAAATCCAATTTGGGATAAATAAAGTATATCTTATCTTTATCTTATCTTAGTTTGGGAAGCAGTACGTATTTAGAAATATATGTGAAAGTTGTGAAGTTAACTATTTATTTGAATACCTTGACTTGTTGATGGCCACCAGTTTCTGCACTGCATGACCCTGTATGAGCGCTCGGGCGTTCTCTGGGCTATCTGTGATGATCTCGTGGATGGTGTTCAAAATAGACACCACCGTATCTCCATCAAGGTTCTTGGCCGGGTGCTGCTGCCCACAAGGAAGATTCCCCACAAGGTCCCTCAAAGCATAGCTCCCTGTAACCACAAAAACACAACGTAGTGAAGTCAGTGTGCATGTGTCGAGGTGTGTGTATGAAGATGAGAATAACAAGCCTTTACCTATGAGGTCTTTGTTCCTTCGGTCCATCGCCAGGTTACGGAGAGCGATAGCCACCGCCCGCACCACTTTGTCGGCATCAGAGCGCAGCAGCTCAACCAGGATAGGAAGCCCCTTCTCTTTCCTCACTGTGGCCCGGATGAAGCTGGACCACTAAAAGAGCAAATACAAACAAGGTGATGTGGTGGTTTACATCTCTGTTAGCTCATCGCAGAATTTCTTGTCACTGTTTTTTTATATCTGAACGTGGAATCAATATGTTTTATTTTTTTATTAAACTTTTCAAGGTGGGATGGGAGGGGAGGAGATGGGTGGGGGGTTGGGGGGTGGCGATGGTTT
>NW_011362912.1:419842-447014 GCF_000735185.1 Notothenia coriiceps | reverse complement strand
GAACATCAGTAGGAGAGACTCTTTATAAGTAGGACACTACTATACTGATTATAAACCTGAACATCAGCAGAGAGACGTCTTTAAGTAGAGAACGTACATATGATATACACCTGAACGCATCAGTAGGAGAGGACCTTTAAGTAGAGACACTACATACTGGCATTAAACCTGCATCAGCAGGAGAGGGACTCTTTAAAGTGGACATACTATGATATTAACCTGAACATCAGCAGGGAGAGGACATCTTTAGTAGAGACACTACATACTGATATACACCGCAACATCAGCGGAGAGGACTCTTTAAAAGTAGAGACACTACATACTGATATACACCTGGCACATCAGCAGGAGAGGACTCTTTAGAGGTAGAGACACTACTTACTGATATAAACCTAGAACATCAGCAGGGAGGACTCTTTAAAGAGGACACTTACATTACTGATATACACCTGAACATCAGTAGGAGAGGCTCTTTAAAGTTAGAGACACTACATACTGATATACACTGCACATCAAGCAGGAGAGGACTCTTTAAAGTAGAGACACTACATGGTAGGGGAACTTGCTGGCAGGCAACTGAGACCAGACTCAGAGAAGACACGGAGGAGAAGTTGAGCTTTGATCTCAAACAATGATGTTTATTACAGGTCAACGGCGGAGGATTCTATCCCAAGTCACAGCAGCAAAAGGTTACTGACTGCACGGGTGGGTTGTCGTTCAACTCTGCCCAACCTTATCTCTTCGATAGACCTTTTTAACTAGTTTACAGAGGGTCAATCCACATTAGGGTGGGCGTAAACATCTGCAGACACAGGAGATGTCTCTCACATCTGTGGAGCTTCACAGGCCAGCGTTTCTTCACAGTGGTAAACCCCCCCCCCCTGTGCCACCAGGTCAGGCCATAAACTAGTATCAACATACGACTGCATTACACTTCTTACGGTCAGATTAGAAGCAGGGATGGTCGTAAATGTTCAACACACAGATAAGTTAAATTCTTAGGAGTAAGGGAAGAATTATTCTTTGACACTAGGAGTAATATTCCCTACATCATACTATTATTAATTCTGCAAATTTGCATGATATGACATCTCTTTCATCCTATTATTTATGCTGTTCTCATTCAGGATAAAGGCTGGTTTCTTAGCATTTTCCTCGTCAACAAATATTAAAGACCAAACTAACAATGTTGACACTCCTGTCTCTAGCTGTTTCGATAATCCCTACCAGTCAGTAGACAGGCTCAGAAATATCAGGACCTTAACCCTAACTTTTGGTCGTCAACATCTTGATTGTTTTATTTTTCTTAACCGTAACGAAGTACTTTTGTGCTCTTAACATCAGACCGGCAGTTTCCACAGACGTTCATCCACGTAGGCATTGTGCGTTTCTGCAGGTCGATATGAACGTTTTGGAAAGTTTCTGGAGAAAAAAAAAATCCCTCCAAACAGGTTAGTGAAAATGTATTCTGTTTAAGGGCTATTTTCGATCAGCGGATTAAACACAGTCTGCCTAACAAAATATCTCTGGGTTCTGTTACTCTTAACTGTGCTTTCCTCTTCACAGGTGGAGGATACCACGAGATCTTGAGAAGAGGTAAGGGACAGCTTCACTCCACCAGCACCAGACCTAGACGACTGGCGTGTGAAGAAGAACCGCAGGAGTTCAGCGACATCAACTACCGTGGTGATCTCATCAGGTAAGTTGGTGGAGATTGTAGGATTCGAGTTTTAACGCATGTGAGTCCACCACCGGTACACAAACACCGTCAAGCAAGATAACTTCGTTGTGGTGTAACTGGCTATGGACCGTTTCTCAAATCATTTCAAAGAGTCTTTTAAAGTACTGCAAATATTGTTTTTTTTAATATATATGTGATAAACTCCCCGGCTGCTTACATTTTGGATACTATAATGATGGTAGTGAAATATGTTTCCTCAACGGTCTTATAATTATGATATGTAATATGTTTTTTGTTGTCTTTATATAATAATTGTGTACTGTCTGCTCTCTCCTGATCTTGGGTGTCTTTGGCGCTCAAACATAAATCCCCCTGGTTTCCTTCCCTGTTTGTTTCGTATCTTGTGACTCTCGGTTTTTTTTGTTTTCTCTTGAGTATCATAATATCCTCAGTCTCTAGGAGTCTGCACATGATGTCAGTGTGGAGAGAAAACTTTAAAAGGAATTGTTGAAAGAGATCAAAGTGATATTTTCCAGCGATGGCTAGGTTATGAGGTAAATGGTTACACCGGATCTTATTGAATGAATTATTTTACATATCTTAAAACTGGTTCTTCCTCTGATGTTTTCATGCAAGGCTCAGCGCCGCAGTATAGGCACTTCCGCTCCAACCAGCGCTCTTGAGCGGCCCTCGCTGACGAGAAGTCTGAAGTTTCGCCTGGACCCTGAACAGCCACATGTCCACTACAGGCAACGGCTTCATGTCCTCCCAACGGGTAAATATGCAGATTAAACCCCAACAATTCTGAAGGACAGAGTATTTTTACCAACATCTTTCAGATCCACACGCTCGTGCAGTGGGAAGTGTGGAGTACACAATACTTGTTACTGTACTGTACAGGTACCATGTTTTCTTAGTATCAGTAACTTTACTCCTACCTTACTTTTATCTGACGACTTTTTCTTTATTCTTACATGTTTGAACACAAAACCTGTACTTTCTTATTCTTACAGTGAACAGAAGATACCTGAACTTTCTACTTTTACATGTTGAACTCAAATACCTGTACATTCTACTTCTTACATGTTGAACACAAATACCTGTACTTTCTACTTCTTACATGTTGAACACAAATACCTGTACTTTCTACTTCTTACATGTTGAACTCAAATACCTGTACTTTCTACTTCTTACATGTTGAACACAAATACCTGTACTTTCTACTTCTCACATGTTGAACTCAAATACCTGTACTTTCTACTTCCTACATGTTGAACACAAATACCTGTACTTTCTACTTCTCACATGTTGAACACAAATACCTGTACTTTCTACTTCTTACATGTTGAACACAAATACCTGTACTTTCTACTTCTCTCATTTTCCAAACAGGCTGGTTCCTTTAGTCTGAATGTGTGTTTGGTGGCGTGATCATTATTATTTAGAGTCATTGCGTGCCTATTGATTTGAACACGATCCGTGGTCCATCATTTCCTGGTCTTCTCTAAAGAAGAGGGACCAATGGAAACGTTGTCATGTTGCCGTTGTTCAGCATGGAAACATTCATTAGCTAACAATGACAGTATTGTTCTATTAATATAAAGGGAGGTCAGGTACTCTTTAAAACAGCTGCTAGTTATGGGTACTTTTTACTAAAGTACATTTCAAAGCCTCTTTACTTTGACTTGAGTAAAGAAGTTTAGTCAGTACTTCTACTTTCACCAGAGTATTTTTAAACACGAGTATCTGTACTTCTACTTGAGTAAAGGATGTGTGTGCTTTCACCATCTCTGGTAAAAGATGAGAAGATGTCAGAATAACAAATGATGTGAATAGAGACAACATTTGCAAGAAACTAAATGTGTTAAATCTATAAAGGAATATTTGTGAGGCTAAACGTGATGATCAGTAAACTGGCTCTGTAGAACAATCCCTAGTTCCTTGTTTATTAAAACACTGAAGGCAAAGCAAGTTTATTTAAATAGCACCTTTTAACACAAGGCAATTCAAAGTGCTTTACAAAAATGAAAGACATTAAGAAAACGGCATTTAAAAACAGCAAAGATAAAAAATAAACATTATAAGAAAAAACACATGCAGCCTGATCCCCATCTGAAGCATCTTGTCTATTTGACTTGTGACCTTAGACGTTTGCTTTTAATGACTTGACCGTTATTTGATCAATTATAAATGAATCTTGTTAAAAATACAGTCTGTCTAGTTATGGGAAAAAGGTTGAAAGCATTGAAGTGACTCACTGCAGGATGAGTGTGACCAGTCTGATGGCCTCCACCGCCACATCGTACTCCTTATCCAGCGTCATGGAGACGATACGGTCCTGTCGAAACAGAGAGAAATACAGGTCAACTGAAATGCAACACAATCTAAGCATTGCTCGGTTCTGCTCTTGAGTATGTAAAAGCAGTCAGGATTTCTCGTTGTGTGTTACCTTGAAGCGGTTGGTGAAAAGCTCTAACTTTGGGAACAGCTCTCGGTTTGTGTACAGGTTCTGCAGAGCCTTCAGGCACTTCAGACGCACCTCTCCTTGCTGAAAGACAGAGCGGCCATTAAAAGGCTATTCTTTCTAATGTGTGAACATTAGCAGAACCATTGAATGAGTTTAGTGTCGGTTCATCAGGGTGTTCAGAACCAGCTCTGAAACACACTGGAAAAAAATGCTGCTCCAAAAACAAGTTAAACAATAATGAAAACAAGCCGTTTTCACTTCAAATAAGTAAAAAAATCGGCCAATAGAACGAGGGGAAAATCTGCTTGGTAAGATTTCTTAAAATAAGAAGGGATATTAAGATGTATCAGATCTTATAGTTAGCGGAGAGAACTACTTTTGACCTATATTTGACCAGAATCAGGAAATGTTGTGTTACACTATAAGCCGCAAATGCTCAAAAGTTTTCTGTTTTCTGATGTTAGTTTGTGATTTTCTAATAAATATTGTTACGACCCCCTCCAGGCATACTTGTCAACCGTGACACCTCAGAAATCGTGAGCATTTCAAAACGGAGGGGGGCGGGGTGGTAGTGGATCGCCGGAGCTGTAGATTAACATTAACATGCTTATTGTAGACTTTCAGTTGCGCGCTACTAAAGAGACGCGCTACCATGGAAACCAAACAATGGTGTAGCTGTATTAAAGTCCGAGTGGAAACAGTCCTGAGTAAATCTGATTTTGTAGGAAACCGGGAGAGGGCAATGAAATCGGGAGTCTCCCGCGAAAATCGGGAGGGTTGGCAAGTCTGCCTCCACCAGGGGGTCTATGCCTTTGTGTTCTGCTTGCTGGCTCTTGCTTGTGTTTCAGGTGATCACCCTGATGAGCCACACCTGGGCCGTCTACATAAAAGGCCAACACCAACCCACACTGCCCTCTCACTCTTCTGTTGGACACGACCGCGTCTTTGTTTCTGCACATTTTCACACACGCAATCATTACTGATAACTGACTTCCACATTTATTAGGTTTCTTTGAAGACCTTTGGTTTTTGTGGTATTGTAAATAAATATGCTTTTGTTACACTTAACTTGTCTGGTCTCCCATCTTTGTTGCAGCCTATGAGCCAGGCCGTAACAATATGTAAAAAAAGATGTGGTTCAACCGAATAAGTAAAATAAATAAGATTTTTTGACTTAACAAGATGATGCATTGTCTAAAAACAAGACCCTATATCTCACTGCAGTTATTACTTCTTATATCAGGTGTAGAGACATGTTCTGACTGGATATTAGACAAATCTACTTGGCAAGATTTCAAGTTTTTTGTGGTGCATTAACCTTGTTTAAAAAAGTGCGAGGGGAAATAGCTCAGTCAGGTTTTATGGATGCGTTCTTACCCTATCGTGTAATGTCCAGCCAACATACTTCAGGTAACTGTCATTAAGAAAAGCATCGCTGTACATTTTCATCCACACTCCAATCTCTTCAATACAGATGGCTCGGATTTCAGCAATCGCATCCCTAGAAAACCAAGAGTAGCACAAAAACATTATCAGTTTAAGAATTGTTTATTACATTTATAACGGTGAAAAACAAGTGTCCGAACTGCTATGATAGACAACATATGACAAAAGCTGATCATGTCTTGTTAGTAATTAATTAGAAGTTACAAACAAATAAATACATCAAATTAAATGTACCTGTAGCGATGCACAAAGATTCCCTTGAAGATAGAGTTCATCATATTCTCTATTTCATCCTGATTTTCTTGAAGCTGCAACGACAAAAATACAAAGTTTTACAAAAGAGCGTAATTAAAAAACATAAAAGAAAATCTTAGGAAATGTTGGAATCTACTACCAACGTCATGACAAGTAATGATCACACAAGACAACATGTTATATTCCTGCAAAACCATAATAAGAAAATATGTAAGATATGACAAACACTCCATAATGACCACAATGGTTTCGGGACTATGTGTTAAAAACTCTGCGTGGAAAGGGTTAGTTACTTAAAGGACCCCTATTATACTGTTTTTCATCAATATATCACAGGTCTCAGATATATACAAGACATGTCTCTGAAGTGTTTGGCTCGAAATACCAAGCAGATCACCCATTGAGCATCCCATAATCCCCTCTGTTTCAGTCCTGTTTCAAAAGTGCTGATTCTCTGTCTTTGAGTTTAGAAAAAAATAAGGAGCCCCTCTGCGAGATATTTGGTTAAAAAGAACGCAATGGTGCTCTAGGAGGAGATGCAGGTGATAAGATCGGGGGGGGGGGGTTACCTTGGTTGGTTATTGGCTAATGGTTACAAAAGCCAAAAAATCGTTATGACATCATAAAGTCAAAACTCTGATCAGCTCATTTTCAGACATGAAAAAGTGGATTTTGCATAATATGTGACCTTTAAGGTAAAGCTCGTGTGAAAAGCAGAGAGATATAATGTGAGGATTTGATCTAGAGACAAATAGATCTGCTCCTATGTCTATACAGGACACTATTAAAGCATCCACGGCAAGCTTACTTGAATACACTCTGGGCAAACAACTTGTCACTTCTTGTCTACATTGATTTAAGTGTTAATGCTCCATTGTCAAGGGATACATTTAATAGATAAATGCAACAACTTCTGTGTAAGGAATGCCACGGATAACGGGTAACTTTTCCATCTACTCACAGCCCATTGTCCCGCAGCGAGGTTCTGCAGGGCCCCCCCGGCTGCCTCCAGGGTGTTGTGGTTGTGACTGCAGGTAAGAAGAGAGAGGTAGAGCCTCACCACCTCAGGCTGATACAGCAGCTCCAGTCCTTTAAAGACAAAAGAACAGAGTCAGGGACGACGATTGTTCTACAATTCCCTCTATCTAGCTTAGTTTAGGTCAATAGGTAAGCAAGCCAATATGAAACGTGTTAATGAAACTCTAGGTAAGAACATTACTACTTCTGCAGAGGTTTTGTTTCTTTGTTCTGAGCCAGTTGTGGATGCTGGATGTCTGACAAGTAGTATAGCGCTGACCCTGGAGCGTAACATGCTTATCATACTGATTTGCATTCACTGGCTGGAGTGTGGGAGGCATGAGCTCAGCTTTGATCTCTGTTCAAACAGCAGTCAGATCCGCAAGCAGTATTCAGCACAGTACTATTGTAAAAATATATTCCCAATAATTTCTATACACAGAATGCAATCACGGCTATAAACGGGTCGGCTAAACAAAAGATAAAGATAGTTTAGCAGCAGCAAATAAAGATGTCCCGCAGTATCTTGAGCAAATTCCTGTGCCTGCCAGAGGAAATGTTCCTCCTCTAGATGTTGCCAGATAAAAATGTCTTTCAGTCGGTGGGTCATTCTGTTTTAGTAATGAAACTCTCCTCAAGTGTTGCAGGTGCTGGAGTGTGGCTTTGCATTTAAATGAATTCTTTTTCAGGCCATGCCAGCGTCCAGCATATAAAGCAAATAGCGTAACACAGAAAGCAGGTGCTGATGCTTGATTATAGTGCTATGGGACGATGATATACGATGGAAGCTCTGCATAATGCATCTACCTTTAATCTATTGGTAATAAGCCTAATGTATAGCTTACTTATTCCCAAAAGTCACTGTGTGAGTCATGCCATAACGCGAATGTGAGGTTTTATGTGAAGTTACATACACGAGTATATACCTTTCATTTGTTCTGTACATTTTGGTAAATCCAATGTACCGTACTTTCTGTCCATTAATCCATTTTTCCAACCTGTACATCACATACATGCACACAATACAACACTGGTTTACATGATATCATTATACAGACGAATAATCACAATATCAATTCCATGAAAATGTAGAGCAGTAACTAGCACACTGACCTTGATTGAACCATTCCTCTGATGGATCAGAATTGAAAGGAAAAGAAGAACAATGTCAAAGATTAGATTATGTAGCAGCAGATAAAGGAGCTCCTATATGCAGTGAGACACTGAGGGACCTGACAGTATCAGGTTGATCAGAGAGGCATTTGACAATTTTTGCAATTAGCTGAAAGGTTAGCAGTGAGGAAAAGCGGTAAAACTTTAAATCACATTAACTCAATCACTATTGTTTCTCCATTAAACTATGTCCTGCAGCACAAACTGCTGCAGCCTATTACTATAACTCAAAGTGTTACTTACATGGGTTATGCATCACTTCCAAAGAGTTTTCACAGTTTTATAACCTTCTTGCTTCTTATATTGGTTGCATGGTGTAAAAATCAAATAACTGATGCAACAAAGTATAAACAGGCTTTTTCAATTTTGGAACCTGGCACTCCTCCTGCAGGGCAAAATATATCACCAGCTCCTGCATGCGCTGGGATATGAAATATTCACGCTCTCCTTGGCATAAAAAAGGGCACGAAAGGTTAAACTGATGCTTGGAGCAAAGACACATTGGAAGTAAACATTTCAAACAGAGAAATTGTTGACTTACAGGGACACTAGTATAAAAAAAGAAGGTAAATATCCTTTTTCAAACAAAGATTTTTAGGTAGATTGTTATGGAAGGAGATGAAGGAGGGAAAAAACAAAGAATTAAACAATATAACTACAAAACCTTTTGAAAGTGTTTCTGTGCTTGTACAATCTGGGATATCAGTGCATCTGTTTGAGTAATCTGCACTGCAACTGCTATATTAAGCTCTTATGAGACTCAAATAGAGCATAATAATCTTAATGTGGGGCATTAATTGTTATCTTATCTCGAGGACACCATTAATCAGTAGATGTCCCCACACATGGGTGTTACTCATACACTCACCGCAAGCTTGAAATAAAAGTAAAGAATGTTTTCAATCAGAGCAACCTAACCTAAAAAGACGCAACCAGAAATTATTAATGTGATTTCATCATGTATGACAGTCTTTATAACCTTTGGGTTTTTTCCCTCCAAAACAGTCGGGCTCATTCTTCTTCTTCTGGTGTCCCACTGATCTCATCAGATGATTGCCGTGGGGCTCCTGCAGACGCTCGGCTCCAGGTATCTCTTTGTGAACATGATAAGACAGGTTTCGCAGGATGCACACGCAGTTCTCCACCGACTGAAAGGAGGCAGAAGATTTCAATCAGAAAGTTATACTGCAGGAGAAGTTTACTGATGTTTACACCGACTTAGTATTTATTTCCCCTTCCAAATTAAAATGTATTGATTATATATTCCTTATCGAATTGTAAATCCTATAGAAATGTCAGAGATACAGAGATGGCAAAAGTAAACACATCCTTTACTCAAGTAGAAGTACAGATAGGCCTACTCGTGTTTAAAAATACTCTGGTAAAAGTAGAAGTGCTGTCTAAACTTCTTTACTCAAGTAAATGTAAAGAAGTATGGGCTTCGAAATGTACTTAAGTAAAAGGTATCCATAACTAGCAGCTGTTTTACAGAGTAACTGACCTAACTTTATATTAATAGAACAATAATGTCATTGTTAGCCAATGAATGTTTCCATGCTGAACAACGGCAACATGACAACGTTTTCATTGGTCCCTCTTCTTTAGAGAAGACCAGGAAATGATGGATACACGGATCGTGTTCAAATCAATAGGCACGCAATGACTCTAGATAATAATGATCACTCCACCAAATGCAGATTCAAATTAAAGTAATAAACCTGTTGTGAAAATGTAAGAAGTAGAAAGTATAGGTATTTGTGTTAAAAATGTAAGAAGTAAAAGTAAAAAATCGTCACAAAAATAAGTAGTGGAGTAAAGTACTGATACCACAAAAATGTACTTAAGTGCAGTAACAAAGTATTTGTACTCCACTACTTCCCACCTCTGATCATAGTACATATAACAATAACTGTTACTTTACAAATATCCTTGATCAACCTACACACATCACATCCTGTGTAACATATTGGGTGATCTTTTGTACCACCTGAGAGTTGCCAGCTGCTGGTTGAGCTCCTCCATCAGGACCTTAGTGTCACAGGTGTCGGCCTGCAGCGGGCTCTGCCCCCCGGCCTGGTTGCCGAGGAACAGATGGGGGGAGCGCTCTTTGGGCGAGGGCAGCAGAGACATCATCAGTGGGGATCGCTGATTAACTATACGGCTGAGGGAGGGACGTCTCTGAGGCATTCTGGGGGGGAAAGTCAGATCAAGAATATATAAATACTCAATGGAAACATGCATAATGTTAACAAGATATATTCAGAAAAACACACAGGGCAACACATTCATACTGGCTTGGCTGGTAGTAAAAAGTAAGAGAAAGCTTCTTCAACACCATTAAAAAGCAACTAAAGCTCCATCTGTATAGTAGTTCATTCACACCCAGCCAGCTGTATAAGCATTTTAAAAAGAAGAAACTCTCCATGTATTCCATTGTGTCATACATACCCTTAGTACTCATGGTTAAGCAAATATCCAAGACTAAACAATCAGGAAAGCTATAATGGGAGCCAAATTCTCAAAATCCAGGTGCAAACACAAAAAATATATAGTGTAATGTTTTTTTTAGACCATATTTTTTTTATTTTTGCAACATAGCTGGAAGCATAGCTGATTCTGCTCCAAAATCCTTTGTGTACAGCCACCCTCAGGGGGAGAGCGAGCTTCAAACTTCAGATTGTTTGGTCTCGACCTGACAGCAGGAGAGAGCTCTGACAGCTTACACTGCTGTCAATCTGGTTTCAGAAACAGCAGCAACATAAAACAGGCTGTCAGACATTCCCTCCTATCGGACAAAGCTACAAATCTGTCTACATCAATCATCATGTTCCAGCTGAAGGTTTTGACATGACATCCATCAGACAAAGACAACTTCACTGCCTGAGCCATGAAGTTATCTAATCCATTAAATGTTGAATGTCTGCTGGACTGGTTACACAAATTGGTGATTAGACAATACATTATATTCGTTATAACATCTACTATCTATATATATATATATATATATCAACAATGGATGACATGTTTACTTCTACTGTACAGCATATGAATATCAGAACCAGAATCATAATCTGAATACTTGAATTATCCTGCGGGAAATCAGGATCATTACAGTGTCTCCAGTTTAAATAAAAGATAAATAAATATAAAATACAAATATTATTATAAAGAAATTGAATAAAATATGAAATGCAATAAAAAAGATTAGACGAATAAATAACAAATACAAATATTTGTATGAAGATAAAGTAAATGAATACAATATGAAATGCAATACAAATATTATTTATATATAAAATATATGTATATATATATATATATATATATAAACAGAAGAAGTTGAAGTAAAATGTTTAATAAAATGTGCAGTTAAATTAGAAGTGTGCACATTGTACTAAAATATGCAACATGTATACTACAATAACTACTATGTAATACTATAAGTAAAAGGCATGCTGTCACTCTCCAGTCACCTTCAGCTCTACAGAGCTTCATATCTTTGTTTAGCTTATTGATCTGGTTCTCAGGGCTGAAACTCTGTTGCTTCACCACTCTCATCAGTAATGTTATTGGCAGCAGCAGGCAGGAGTTTTCAGCAACAGAAAAGCCATAAAAGCCCACTGTGTGCCACCTATCCTTGACTCAACCTTCCCTTGGCTTTAACACACCTGTGCTTAAATGAGCTATTCCATTCCGTCTCCTCGGGGGCAGCTTCTCCCGTCTTCACTGAACCATGAACAGCAGTGAAGGTTGTCCCTGAGTCCCCATCAGACCTGTTTCTCACTGCCATGTTAAAGGTGTCAGAGTACAGAAGACGCCCCAGCTCCTCTTGGATGTCCCTCAGGTCCTTCCTGCCAAACGTCACCCAGGCTGCATAACAGAAGAAGCTGTACAAGCACTAAAAACAAAGGGGGAGGGGAAGAGAGGGGGAAAGATGAGGAGTTCTACACTCAAATAAATGTAGTCCTTAACCCAATAGTTAGACAATCATGCCATTTCAACGGACGTTTTTCGCCACGTATAAGATTTAAAAAGGTCACAACAGCTTTTCTGCCTGAAAAAGGGGTCACATACAGAGCAGGCATTAAGCTGCTGGCTGCTGGTGTTTGTTTGATATTTCACTCCCTGTCCACCCACCTGGCTACAGTAGAGAGCCTGTCAAAGCAAAGCACCTGTGTTGAGTCAACATCTCCTCCCACTAACTAATTCATTAAGGCTAGCAGGCAGAACCGGCACTCAATGTCTGTCTGTTCTGCTCACTGCCGTCTGTATTCACAGATGGTGAGCCGGCCTTAACGCTCTCGAGCTGAAGGCTTCATTTATTTCCCTGTACAGATGAGGCAATACAGTTTCAGATGTTTCAACATGCTGGTTTTGGGGAAGAGATTTCAGGTCAGTTACAAGTCAGATTTATCCTGGAATTACGTTTTTATTTTTTATTTGAGGGGTTGGAAATGGATTCATTCCAGTTTCATATTTCCCTCTTTAACTGAGCAATTCAGCATTAATACCTTTATTGATATTGATACACCATTGCATGTATACACATATTTTAAACATGTATTGTTACATGTTATAACCTGTGTATATTTTTACTTTAACTTCTTAGGTTAATATCAATATTTTATTTTTATTCAATTCTAAAATGGAGCAACCCCCCTGGGATACAAATAAAGTATTGTATCCATCTAATCAGATTCTGATTCATTTAGTACATTTTCTGCACATTGTTGGATTCTTATACACTTACCGCATGCAGCAGCCAGTCTGTGCTGTTTGATAACATCCGGACCCTGCAGAAACACAGCAGAGCTTGGTATGTTGTGGTGAGCTGTGATTGTTTCACTTTTTTTGTGGTTGATATGATGTTTTTGGGCACTGGGTCTCATATCTGGTTTCATATTTCTTGTTTTGCATGATTATGTGACTATATTTTATATTTTTGCACTAAGTATACCCCCATCTGGCAATTTATAAAATCAGCAACGCAACATCGGACCAGTAGCTTTAGCAGAGCTTCTCAGTTTCTTAGGTTTCCTTCAGCTATGCATTGGTACCCAGAAGGTATCAATACAACCGAGTGAAAACATTGCAAAGGGAATAGTTATTTTCTGAATCTGAACAAATACTCACTTTTGATATGCTGTGTGTTGATGCTGTTCCATCTCCAGGTCCATCATTAGGCTGAAGTAGCAGACAGCCAGCTTCTTTTGTGCTATTTTCTTTTTGGCAAAAGCCTCTGCCATCATCTTGTGCTCTGTGATGAGGTAGACACTGGCAGATTGTTGAGAAAGGGAGTGAGGGTGTAAACATACAGGACAGATACAAAATAAAATTGAAATATATATAAAGAAAAATAGCTCACAGGCACTGGTGGATAAAGAAAGGAAAAACACACATATACAGACTGGTAAGACAAACATTACAATACAGGCAATAAACACCAGCCATAGGCTGGTGCCAATGTAAGAAATAGACAATTTATTGTCACACGTACGCCATTGAAGATTTGAGCATATCCTCCAGAGACTTGTGTTCAAAGAAACAGGACATGTAAAGGAGAAGGGCAGGCAGGACGTCATCAAGAGCTTTACACCTAGGACAAAGACAAGCAAATAAAAAACTGATCTTAAAATGTGAAACAATGGAAACTATGCGCATGTAAAAAAAATAATCATCATGTCTTTGTATTCCTTACTTTAATACAGCCATGAAGCTGAATGGAATTGGAAGCAAGTAATTCTCCTGTAGCAAACTGACAGCCACCTCTACAACACAGAGAGTTTGTCGGCAAAGGGTTAAAGGTCATCCAGCATGCAATGAGTATACAAATATGTCTCACTGTGGAAAAAATAAAACCTTCATAGAGCAAAGTTAGGTATAGTTTTGTATTTGATATTAAGATCAATAATTCATGGATTAACTTGATTTGGGAAATACCAAATGTATGAGCCAATCTAGAAAATAATGTATAGTCTACCCCAAAACCTCAATGTTCTTTGAGTGTCACTGTTGGGATAAAAGCACAAGCTCTGACAGAAATGGAGCACATAATCTAATGCCAATATGCATCAGTTCAGCAAATACCAATGCTTAACATGACAGAAGCGTAGCCGACCCAAGTCATACAGTATTATTGTTAGGAATACAACAACATATTGAAACTTGCGTTTAACATCATCAGTTGTAATGCAGTCTCCTCGCCGCCTCATCACAGATGACATGTAGGCATGCAGATGAGCAGGGCGCAGGCTCTTTTTAATGCTCTGGCGCCCTCTATGGTTCAACGTGCAGATCTCAGCCAGCCTGCGCAATCGGAAATATTAGCAGCGATGAACATGTGCAGGTTTGACTGAAAAAAGTCAATTGCAAAACATTGTATGCAGTGACAAAAACGATTGGTTATTATAAGGCTACATTTATTTTGCTTTTCGAACCACTATAAACAGTTATATAACGTAGACAAAGACTTGAATTTATAAAGAAAGACGTTTGAAAGCTGCTTGTTGTAGACTAGGGTTGTCGAAACTACGGCCCAGGGTCCAACTTCGGCCCTTCGTCAACTTGTAATTGGCCCTCAGTTAAGTATAATGGGGTATGGCCCACACCTGAAACTTATGCTAGTCTTATATTTTGCTTCTTAAATATATGAAAAAAATATATATAACATGGTTTTCATGTGTCCAAGCCCAATTTTCAAATGAATTCAACCAATTAAAGTTGAAAACATTTTCTAACAAAACTTAATTATAAAAAAGCCAGATAACTTATTTGCATAACAAGCTTATAAAAAGCAATCTGAGGCTTCTATTTTAAGGGATGGCACTTTTTGTAACAGAATGAAAATAATTCTAAATAAATCTGTGATGTAGGCTGTTTTTCTTTTTCTTTCACCATGTTCAATTATTATTATTTATAATATGTTTGATAGATTTTGCTAACTAATAACTTCACTTATGAGGCAATACCTCACCTGTAGTGAGTGGCCCAGCCCATAATGTTTCTGTATGTGGCGCCTTGGTGAAAAAAGTGTGGACGCCCTATTGTAGACCTTACCACTCTGCTCGCTGTTGAAGCTCTTTGAAATTGACATTAGTTTGCCTCCTTTTTCTCAAAACACACTCCTCTGCTGGACTAGAACAAAAAGAGAGAGATGTGCACGAGACAGTTTAACGACGTCTCGTGAATGTTAGCACTTAGTAGGTGCATGCTATTGTAGCTGGTAATCAGGCCCAGCTGCGCTC
This sequence comes from Notothenia coriiceps, assembly GCF_000735185.1. Taxonomy (NCBI): domain Eukaryota; kingdom Metazoa; phylum Chordata; class Actinopteri; order Perciformes; family Nototheniidae; genus Notothenia; species Notothenia coriiceps. The sequence goes on along the minus strand of NW_011362912.1, from coordinate 431,731 downwards.
ACCTGACAAACTCCACTGTTTGACTTTCATCCCTCCACACCCAACGTCCTGAGGGCTGTACACTCAGCTGAAAGGTATTTCCCAAAAGTCAGACAGAACTTTGAAATGTGCCACTTTAATATGAATTGTAAATATTGACTATTAACATTACTATAAGATAGGCTACTTTGAAATTGTAGGCGGTTAACTTGAAATAAAATTGTTGCACAAACACCGGTAAGTAGTAGGCTAGGTTAGCCAGTTGTTAACAGTTGTCTGAAAACTTGTAAAGTGTCATGTCTTACGTTCTGCTTTTGTATCATAACGTTTGTAAAACTGTTTAAGTGTTTCCATCTCAATGCCACTACTTACGTGTTGTAGCTCCTCGGAATGTTTCGGCATTGTTGATTCCAAAACTTTTTACAAGTTAGCTAGCATTCCTTCCTTTTAGCGTTTGCTAATGTTAGGAGTTCTGTTTCCAGGCAACGACCTGGAAGAGGGCGAGGCTGCATCCCGACGTAGTGATACATGTTATTACGTCAATAATAACCTTAAAACAAATGCTCAACATCAGCTTGATACTCAATGACTTTGCTTCATTTTACAAGTTGCTTACATTTTGCTCTGCAGTATATGACACATTAGTTATGTCTTGGGGAAATCGCAACTGTAAAGCATGGTCGAAAAACAATAGAATTTCCTATAGCCTATGTGTGATTAGCATTGCCTTCTTTTTTTACACTTTTCAGCACTCTAAGATCCCAATTAACACTTACTTGGGTTTATCATACTGGAGTTTTTATAACAATAATTAATCATATAATAAGAATAAGAATGTGTTTGTCTAAACTGAAATGTGATGCTTTTTTGTAGAAGGTAACACTTTAATTCATCTTTTGTCTGCACCTGCAATGAAAAATGTGAGACTGATAACTCTTGATTAAAACAAAGATTGTCTTATCATTATGTATTATTAACCTGCTTTTGAATTAGAAACTAAATCATATCAACACCAGGATATTTTCCAACCAACTACATTTATACTTAATATGTAAAACCCTGTGTAGTTCAATCTGTGACCCCATCAACCTTTTCTCCTTGCTTCAACTGTAGTTACATTCATAGCCTTTATAAAACGTCCTATTTTGAACTGTTAATATAGTCAATAATACACATACACAATACAAACAGCTACTCAACTGGTTTAAAATAAAGCCACAACATCTAGTCATAACATACGTTTTATTTAATCAGGCATTCAAAATATTCTCTTGACATGATATTTCTTTGCAGAATTGTTCCCCCCACCAACATTGCATGTTACTATTAAAAAGATGTGTAAGCATTACAAAAAAGAACAGTTTTTGCATTTAAATGCCTAAGATCTGCTTTTCTAAGCTTTCTAAACTTGCACGTGAGTGTTTAAATGCTCTTTGGAGTGATAACATGTACACGTTCATCTAGATAGTCCAGCCCCCAGCCTCGCTGTCTGTCTGTCAGAGAATCAAAAGACTCCAGCAGTTCCACGTCACAGCTTTTCCCTGAAGAAAAGAAAAGCACTGTTAAAAGCTGCAAATAAATGTTGGCCCCAAAGTCTAACATGTATCACATTTAAGTACCACTTTTGACTGCACCCCTTTTTAATTTCCTAATTTATTTGATGCCTCATTTATAGTTAATGATAGTACGGAAACACACTCGATTGTTCTTAATAATACTCACCGAACAGGCTGTTCACTTGGTCGTCAGGCACCAAAAAGGGAGGACCTAAAAGACAAACAGTCACAAATATAACTTATTTTTCACCAAACTCAACAAAAACTTAATTTAGAAACAATTTGGACATTTACCTTCGTACAATTCAGGATTGTACAACATAGTATCCAAAAGGTATCTGCAGTCTTTGGCCATAAGAGAAATGATGAGTGCAGCATACCTGTGTTATTGTGAGAGAGAATAAAGTCAGACAACATTGAGCAGCATGTGAAGTTTTATTCCAAATTAGACCAAACTATGTTTTCTATAATAAGCTACCTGAGGTCTTATACCATTTGTTATAGAATTATGTAAATGATACAGTGCTTTTAATGGGTTTCAAATGTAAAAGGTCATAAGCTGTCACATTTATCAAATAAACATTTTGTTTTTGAATAAAACCAATCTGATGTGTTCTTCCTCATCTTACTTTTCTCTGTCTCTTGGGTTGATGGCCACTAGAGATCCCCTGTCCCAAATGGCCCCGAACTGACCCTCAATGGCGCTGTACAAAGGAAAAGAAAATGTTTTTTAAAAATGTACCCTTACAAATAATTGAACATCTTCAAATGTAATAAACGCACGCTAACCTGGAGAAGTTGTACAGGTCAGATTGATACAGGGAGATATTTTTCTCTGAGCCCTGTGGAACAAAGACAAAGGGGGGTTATCAATTTTGTCAATTTGTGTAACTACAAAATCCCACTTTTGGGTCCAATAACTTGATTTATACTGGTACATAAGGTTATGATTTTTTTTTGTTCATCCCATATGCTTTTATTTTGTCAAAGTTCTATCATTAAAAAGTGCATACTTTTGTCAAATATTCTTATTTCCCATGCAACAATAATGCAGATTTTACCAAAATAAAAGAAGACATGCTTAATTATGAAGTCTGTTTATCCCCTGAATAGGATCCTCACATTTGCAGATCTGTAATTAAATCCATTCTTTTCTTACAATGTGTCAAAGAAAGGTATTGATTTCCTACCTTGAAAACCTTTGCTCCAGCTAGGGCAGGGACAGGCTCCTCACTGTAGGTCATATTGTTTTCCTCAAAGAACTGTTTTATAGCCTTTTCAGATATCTCCACCCCAACCACCGAGTGGCCCATGTCTGCTAGCCTGAGATTCAAACAGTAGAAGGAATTCAGGGGCATGCTGAGCTAAATGTTTTCACTATAGGGTGTATATACATTTTTAATAGGAACTGCCTTTTTTATTTTAAGCAGAAATGAAAACTGAAAACACCAACTGCAATTTTTCTAATTGGATAAAGTACATTTGTTTCATACCACTTCATATCTACAGCTTTCCCACAGAGAGGGAAGAAGAAGCGAACTCCTGTTCGTCCTGCAAGAACTTTATCAATGTGGCTCTCCAGCATCCTGTCAGAAGATAAACAACAGCTGTTAACAGCCAAATACAAGCCATTCCTGCATACGTTGTTTTTAAATAGTTAGTGTTACATCAACACTTGCGTTTAACTACTAAACCCTATAAAAAAACATTTAAAAAAGAAACATGTAATCAATGTTGATAGACCTTATGTGCTTCTGTACAAAGCCTTTTTCTGGGATCACTGAAGTGAAATTGTGCATTTACAGTAAATGTCATTTTGTACCAACACAAAAGCGTTTCAATAGGAGTAGTAGTACGTCCTGTGCCAGGCTTAATCTTATACAACTAAAAGTTGTCCACCGTATCTATTACACCAACTCTAAACTCTCCAAAATATACCCAAATGTTACGGATACCTGTAACAGATGCCACATGTCACCAGCAAACATGACTCATATGTTTTGGTCTTGCCCTCGCCTACAAGGATACTGGACAAGCATTTTCAAACACCTTACTGAGGCTTTGGACGTGGTACTGACACCATGTGCAGAAACTGCCATTTTTGGAATACTACCTGGCCACCGAATGATGAGGAGGAAAACTAAAGACAGTATAGCCTTTGCATCTCTATTAGCACGTAGAAGAATACTACTTGAATGGAAATCTCCTATACCACCTAAAGCATCTCTATGGCTTAAAGATCTTATGTTGTATCTGAACTTGGAGAAGATTAAATATAACCTGAGGGGCTCATCAAAATTATTTGAATCTGTCTGGGGCTCTATGATACAGCTACATAGCTGAACTTAAGACACTAAACTAAGAAGAAAGGAGGAGAACTATGAATATATGTGTATGTTTTCTTTTTTGTTATATTAATTCTTTATTTATTTTTATCTATTTATTTATTTGTTCTGTCTTTGTATACATGTATGTATGAATGTAGTTATGTGTATGTGTGTGCATGTGTGTGGGTATGTGCACACACGTATGTGTATATGTGGGTACACATATATGAGTATACTGTATGGGTACAAGTATTATTCTTACTATTATTTTTTCCCTTATCTATACATTTTCTTTTAATATTATCTTCTACATTACTTTAACCTATACATGTATCTATTTTATTTAGTTAGTTAATTTACTAGCTAGGACCGGGAGGGGGGGAAAGGGGAAAAATAAATAAAAATATTAAATGTAAACTCACTGCCTGACTCAATAAAAAAAAATAAAAAAATAAAAAACATAAGCGTTTCAAAAACGTGTGTTTTCCCTTAACCCACCAAAAAGACAGATCAAAGTGTGGCCTTTACTTGTGTACATGAGGCTGATGGAAACCAATTCTGTCCTCCTGCCAGCGCTCCTCCCATTCTCCGAGTGCCATGACCCGATCCGCCTGCTGTGCCAGCATGATGCTTACGTTTGACAGACCACAAGTACTATATGGAGCCGAGAGAAAGCAAAGAATGGAGAGAACAACATTCATATATGGCTGGAGACAGGGGTGAGTGTCCAACATTCATACAGTCATATGTTCTTGCACATAAACACATACAAAACAGGAATGGAAGTGAAAAAACGAGGCCTCTGAGCAGTTAACAATTTTGCAGGGTAATAAAAGTCTGACCCTTCTGGTAAATTACAGTAGTATCAGCTGTAGTCAGAGCAGTTGGTTACATATATGGCATATGGCCTATAGAGGTATATGTTCTCTATAATGTGTATCGCAAAAGTGTTACGTTTCATCTTTTAGCCTGCCTAATGAGATCTCAAAAGCTTCTTGTAATATAATAATTTGTATCAGTTACGTGACTATTCAAACTGACGTCACGGGTATCTTACCAAACATCTTGCATTACAGAAGACATTCCTAATGTAAATAAATGGGAGTTATTGGATTGACTTAACTCATCGTTCCAAAGTATTTAAATACTTTGGAACGATGAGTTAAATCAATTCAATATGACAGATTATGAACAGAAGCGATATAATTGTAATACTTAACAATGTCATGCTTGTCCTCGCTTACCTAGCAGCAGCCTGAAATAAACCAACATTAGTTTTAGAGAGGAACCTGAATCCCGCTTGTTTGCAAGTTCTAACGAAGAGCATACCTTTCTTTAATGAAGACAGCTAATACTTGCTCAGCAGCACATCAGCGACTGCATTGATCTTGTAACAGATTCAATCCATACACGGTTAGCTTTGTGCGTATATATTTCCTGAGTAAAGTCTGTCAGGTGATCTTTGTCTCACTGCTCGTTGATAACCGTTGCGAAAGTGGCAGGATAGTTATGAAAACATTGCCTGACAGGCGGAGCTCGCGGATTTCAAGAGCAAAATTCATCCGGTTTCACTTCTGGTTTGGGAGGAGCTTTATGCTGCATTCAGGTACAGGGGAAATATTGGATATAATAGCATTCAATTTGAAAACATTACCTCACTTTTGAATGTTTGCCCCAGGGCATATCATTATTGTTTAAGATCACAATAATCAAGAGGAACAATAATTATTTTCTGCTGAATATATCCTCCTTGTATTTGCTATGTGTTGTTGTTGCTTTTCTGACTTTATAGAACCGTGAAGAACATGCAACATGTACTAATCCTCACAAGGTTATAGTTATTACCTCATAGTATGGTAAGGTATAACTTTTATTTTAAATATAAATATTTTTTTAACAGACATACACAAGGACAGGGACAATGCTCACACACATTACAAACAGAACAGGACAATAACATGATGGGCCAGGGGGGTAAGGGGGTTACAGTGTCAATTCAATGTTACGCATGCACATTCTGTTGTATTATACATGATTTATGTCATAACATAGATATACTTTTATTATTAATGAATAAATAAATAAATGTTTTTTTTTTGTCTCTGGTTCTAAATTAACTTTCTCCATTTGTCTCACTTTTTTATGGTAAGGTATAACTCATTACTAGGCTATGCTTATTTCTTCATATTCTCTGAAGAGGACATCTGGAGCATGGCTGTTAGAGCTTGAAAATTAATTATTGACCTTGGGAACTGTAGTTATATTTAAAAATAAATCCTTACTCAAGGTGCCTTATTAGTTTATATCTATCCTGTTCACTCCAAGTGCACTAATAACTCTTTCTAGGATTTATGACACTGGAGTGTTTTATAAAAAGGACTAATTATATAATAATAATAATGTTTTTTGTCTAAACTGAATTGTGATACTTTCTTTTATTGAAGGTTACACTTTAATTCGTCTTTTGTCTGCACCAGCCATGAAATATGTGAGACTGATAACTCTTGATTAAAACATTCACAGACGACACCATCCTCATCGGACTCAACTCATCTCGGACTCGAGTCTGCCTAAAGGTGGGAAATGGACCATCTGGTGACCTGGTGTATAGGGACAACAACCTCGAGCTCAACGCTCTCAAGACAGTGGAGATGGTTGGACTTTAGGAAGAACGCAGCCCGCCCGCCCGCCCCCATCACTCTGTGTGACTCCCCAGTAACTGTGGAGTCATTCCGCTTCCTGGGCACCATCATCGCCCAGGACCTCAAATGGGAGCAGAATATCTGCTCCCTCATCAAAAAAGCACAGCAGAGGATGTTCTCACTGAGGCAGCTGAAGAAATTCAACCTGCCACAGACGGTGATGGTGAACTTCTACACCTCCATCATGGAGTCCATCCTCACCTCCTCCATCACCATCTGGTACGCTGCAGCCACAGTAGGATAAGGGCAGGCTGCAGTGTGTCATCCGCTCTGCAGAGAAGGTGATCGGCCGTAATCTGCCATCCCTCCACGACCTGCACGCCTCCAGAACCCTGAGGCGGGCAGGGAAGATAGTGGCCGACCCCTCCCACCCTGGACAACAACTGTTCACCCCCTTCCCCTCTGGCAGGAGGCTGCGCTCCCTCAGGACCAAAACCTCTCACCACCTGAACAGTTTCCTCCCCTCCGCTACCGGCCTCTTGAACAAGGCCCGGCCCCTCCACTGACACAACGTAGACTCTATATGCATTGGATTAAGGCTGTTCAAATGTTGCTTACTGCAAATATTCTTATTTCATATTTCATATTTTATATTCTATAACTCATTGCTTTCCATTTCGCTGTAAATTACTGCTTTATTTTATTGCTATTTAACTATATTTTATTACAGTCTCCTTAAAGATTTCTTGTTTTATATGGAGATTCTTTGTTTTATATTTTATGTATGCACCATGACATCAAGTCAAATTCCATGCGTGTTGAACATACCTGGCAATAAACCCGTTTCTGATTCTGATTCTGAAAGGGGCGTGGCTAGCAGCAGCTGTTCCATTTAAAGGTCACAGAATTTGCCTTTTTGGAACAGTGCTGGAATAGAGGGGCATGAGGCATGGCTACAATGGGTGATCTGTTTGGTATTTTAAGCAAAAAACTTCACAGACATGTTTTGTATAGGTATGGCCCTACCTACAATATATTTTTCAAATATAGCCCACTTTAAATAAAGCCACAACATCTAGTCACAAAATATGTTTTATTTAATCAGGCATTCAAAATATTCTCTTTACATTATATTTCATTGCAGCTTCGTTCCCCCACTGAAAAGGAATTGTATCAAAAAGAAATCCTTACTCAAGGTGCCTACATTATTAGCTATAAATCCGAGGGAAGGAAAGAAAGAAGGACAACTTAATCCGCACACAGGGCGGCGCAAGAGTCTCAGACATGTTTCAAGGCGCTCAGTCACTCTCCTCTGTTTCCCGGGTATGTTGTAGCCTACCCACGTTGGCAGTCACACATTTAAAAGACACTCACTACAACACATAATACAGTTGACTATATTAAAATACTTCTGCTAGTGGTGCATTTCGAAACGACCTAATTCCTAACATCCTTTTTGGCTTGTTCAAATTCTTAACTTGGAGCTAAATTGTTATTTATTTTAGATGATTAATGTGTTTAGCTAAATATATGCCAACATATTGCCATTCCAAAACTGCCGTTTTATAAGTTAACAGCTAAAACAACACACCTCTCCCACATTGGTCTCCCTGATAGTCATCATAATGATGGCCCAGTATTTACACTGATGTATTTGAGTAGTTTCCGCAAAGGTGACAAGATATCTATCTAAAGTTCAGCCCGAATGAATAGTCAACATTTAAAGGGGCCATGAGAAATGTGACGCCCATCCATGTCGGTTTAATTCCTGTGCGAAATTCGGTGTTTCCACAGCGAGTTGCGCGCGGTTGCATCCAGATGTGTGTGTTTTTCTTTACGCTGAACTAAGACGTCGAGCAGCCTCTGGACCAATCGCTGCCTCCCGGGGGCGGGTCGTGTGTAGACTGTTGTGGATATGGAAAATGGACAATTTAACCCGCACATTCATCATTCATATCCCGACGGGGAGACCTGCACGCTGAATTGATTCGCAAATGCCCGGCCGTGGTGGGAAAAGGAAAATTACCAGAGAGGGGAAGAGGCTGCTTCGCCACCCGGTAAGAGAGCTCTGGGTCGGGGGGGAAGTCCGTGCTCAGCGGGGATCACACTGGGTTATTTCTGCTCTCTGTGTTTGGATTCTGTGTTTCTTGTAGATGTATCGGAGTACTGATACAGGGAATGATGAGTCTGTTGGGATTATAGATTGCATTTCTATATACGGAGTTATAGAGCATTCTAAAGGCATGCTAATGTAAATAAAACTAAACGCGTAACTGCCCGCTGACACATGTCACAGGTTACTATTATAACATGAGGAATACAGTGCGTTTTGCCACCATGTAACCTTAAGTGCCTTCAGCTCCTGGTGTATTGTTTGCCCGTCGCTCAGCAGCAGCGCACCTTTGTCACTCACGCTGCTCGGATGTTGAATTGCAAATGTTGGAGGCAGCCCTCACGATCATACAAAGAGGCAAAACAAGAAATAACCTTTTGTTATTCTGTTGCATGTATATATAGATGGAATACTGCTATACAAGGTCACCATAATCTGAACTCGGTGTAGGTGCAACAGGGACACTTTAATTCGCCACTGCCTGGTTTATTTATTATGAGGACTGCCAGGTGGCTGTTGGAGCAGCAGGGAGCGATGATGGGCGATCCATGGTGCTCTGAGTGAGAGAGGTGCATGCTGGATAATAAAGGAGAACCCGACAAATCAGCAAATGCGAGATCTGGGAAATTTTGATAACAGACAGGAGGGGGCGGTGGGACATTCAGCCTTATTATTTGATGGACGGTGGGTATGTTTGCGCTTTGTCAGGCTCGTAGGCTCGTAAATCGAGTGAGGGGTCGCCCCATGAGGAGGAGAAGTTGGTGCTTTGAGCCTCTGCAGCTGGTGTCCTCGGCGAAGTGAGCGGTAGCAGCTCAACAGTTCAGTGCGCAACTGTTCTGCTTCAGGGGTACTGAGGGCCGGAACCACCCTGCCCACAGCTCCATTAACCTGCTGCCGCCACCTGCATCGGATTACTGTCGCGTTTTGTCACATGCTGAACAGCTTGATAGAGAGACTGTCACATGTTAAAGTAGCGTCCAAATACTGTGTCACCGTGACTGATTCACTTATGGACCTAAATAATTAACTGTAATTCTAATGCTTTGAAGATAATTATTCATTATCTGGGTCCGTTCAAAGCTTCCGTAAACTCTCTGAGCTTTTGGAAAATATTCAGCACACGTTTGAATCTTTTGGCAGAGGATAATCTTCTCCCACTGCTCAGATGGGCTGTGGGCTGCACATGACTCTGCCACATCCAAGAATATTAAATAATGTTGCCACTTGTTCAGCCGTCATGCTGTTTCTGAGTGCAGGATGGTGCGAAGAACATCCTACCAACCAGGGGCGGAACTAGAAAAATATTCATGGGGTGGCAAGAGGGTGGCAGGAGATTTTGAGGGGTGCCATCCCCTGGCAGAAGTATATGCTGATTTAATCGCAGTCATATCAATCAATGTTAACTTGGAAAGCCACAATATTTATATTGTAACTCAATAAAATTAGGTGACATTATTGTGGCACATCAGTAAAGCCTTAAATAGAAATATATAAGGTGGCAGACATAATTTTATGAATTTTAACTGAACAATAACTGAATGAGTTTGTTTAGCTCTTAGACCAGCAGGGGTACCAAATCTATGCAGACTGCTGCAATAAGTACATTAATTAACTGTCTCATCAATGTTTGTCTGAATTAATATGATATATTAACAATCATATAATTCCTATCAGCTGCCAATCACTGTTATGATTCACATATTCATTTATTATTGAATAAACTATATTTTTTGGAGGAGTTAATGATGGATGTTCCTCAAGATGCTTGCTCACCCTCCTTCAAATTTGAAAGACAAATTACTATCATATCTCAAAATGCATAAGGCAAGGCAAGTTTATTTATATAGCACTTTTCAACACAAGGGAATTCAAAGTGCTTTACAAAAAATGAAAGACATTAAGAAAATGGCATTTAAAATCAGTCATTAAAAAGAAAAGCTAATAAAAGAAACATTAAAAGAAAAAATACATGGATAAAAGTTACAGTGCAGTCTAAGATATGAATAGTTCAATTAAACGCAGCGACAACAAGAAAAGTCTTCAGCCTGGATTTAAAAGTAGTGAGAGTTGCAGCGGACCTGCAGGTTTGTTCCAGATATGTTCCAGATATTTGGAGCATAATAACTGAACGCTGCTTTTTACCATGTTTAGTTCTGCATAGAATCAAAAGAACAGTTCAGCGCCCCACAACTTTACTGCAAAACAGTTACAGACCTTGACTTTACATCAGAAAGAACAAACATTAAAGAAGTGCATCAATTAGGGTTAAAAAAAACGTGTATTCAGCTAAACATATAACATCGCTGCAGTTATTATTCCAGTGGAAAGCCTTACCTACTGGCCTATGGTTAAATAAAAGTGGTTACTTTTTGTTGCTTGGGCAGTGTATTTTTTCTTTCTCAGGACTAAAACCTTCTTTTTCAAAGGACAAAAAAGATATTCATAAGGTCATCATCTAAACAGTTTTTTATGCTCATCGTGAGCAGAGCATCAAGTTGGCATGCCTATTACAGCGAATGTGGCGATTACCATGGTTGTTCAGCAAAACGCCTTCACAAATGTATTAAGATCCAAAGCTTTTTGCGTTTTGATTCAATTCTGAGTACAGTAAAACTTGACAGTCATCTTCTCTGTGATCGTAGACTGAAAATACCTCATTTCTTCCGTTATACTTGGGTCTGAATCCATAGACTGTTCGAATGCTTCTCGTTTTTGCGCCGTCCCGTTCAAATGAAATCGCCGCCATCATATTTCCACGCTCGGGCCAGGGCCAGGGGAGGGGCTACAGGACTCGCGTCTTGTGTGTCATTCATTTGCAGCTCATTTTTCTCTCATAAATGTTCGATGAGCCACAACTTTTATTTTCAAAACAAAGCTGCGCCAACTGGGTGGCAGGCGTGGGGTGGCAAGGCTTATTTTTAGGGTGGCCAGTTGCCACCCCATGCCACCCCCGGTAGATTCCGGCCCCTGCAACCACTATGATCTAAAACTGAATGTAAAGTTCTACTTTGCAGAGATATGTACTGATGAATCATAGTTACTGCCGCAATTAATTACACCTCTCTAGTTATTTTCATTTGATAGGAAAAAGACTGCGACTTCACTCAGTGATCCTAAATAAAGTGTGCTATTATCAGGGATGCGGTAAAAGGACTCTTCTGGGGAGGCTGTAATCCTGATTGCAAGCTGTACATGGATCTCATCTGATTTATGAAATTGACTTTATTGGTAATGGCGACCCCCTCGTCCTTAATAGGATTTTCAATTTTGAC
>NW_011362912.1:410560-419797 GCF_000735185.1 Notothenia coriiceps | reverse complement strand
GAGAACGTGCAGGGTGAGATTTGGGAAACGTGTATACCTGCACATTGTGTAACCAGTGTTGCCATCCTCGCAACCTGTTCTTATCATGTTGCACAAAAGGGATACCGCGCGAGCCTTGGAGGATGTTTGAAAGGTCCCTTCCTCAAATTAAAAGGTATTGATTTACTATAATTCCTTATACCGCGGAAATGTAAAGATCCCATATAGAAGTATGTCAGAGATACAGAGATGGCAAAAGTAAACACAATCCTGTTACTCAAGGTAGAGAAGTCAGACTAGCCTACTCGTGTGGGTTAAAAATACGTCTGCTAAAAGTAGAAGCGTGTCTAAACTTCTATTTACTCAAGTAAATGTAGAAGGAAGTATGGGCTCGAATGTAACTTGAAGTAAAAAGGACGTATCCCATAACTAGCCAGCTGTTTACAGAGTACTGGACCTAATTTATATTAATAGAAGATATATGGTCATGTTAGCTATATGAATGTTTATCCATGCCTGAACAGACGGCCAAAGCATGACAAACGTTTTCATTGGCTCCCTCTTCTTAGGAGAAGACCAGGAAATGATGGATACACAGATCGTGGTTCAAATCAATAGGCACGCCAATGACTCTAAATAATAATGATCATGCACCAAACAAGATAAAAAACGAAACTAAAGGAACCAGCCTGTTTGGAAAATGTTAGAAGTAGAAAGTTACAGGTATTTGTGTTAAAAATGTAAGAAGTAAAAGTAAAAAATCGTTAGAAAAATAAGTAGTGGAGTAAAGTACTGATACCAGAAAAATGTACTTAAGTACAGTAACAAAGTATTTGTGCTCCACTACTTCCCACCTCTGACCTAGTCACTATAACAACATACAATTTGATTACAAAATGTTTAATGCGCTCAAAAACAGTACATTGTAGGTTGAATTGTTTTCTTCAGTCTCTAAATGTATGGCAGTATGATGACTTCACCTTATTGTCAGTGTCCTTGTTGACAACAGCTGACTGAAGGGCATGAAGCAGTGCGTCCACCAGCCCCTCACACTCCCTCAACCTCTGTCGAGCCTCCGCTCCGTCCGAGCTGACGTTCCTGTGGGAAACAACCGTGTCAGCAGCGCTGCGACAACTGAGTCCATCAAAAGTCAGCTTTTTGGGCAGCCATTGTAATTTGTTCCATGACAGAAGCAAAGGTTACCTCAGACATCCGGAGGTGTTCTTGAAGACGGTGGTCCACTCAGCACTCAGCAGTTTGGAGGGGTCGGCTGCGTCTCTCCTCCAGCCTGAGTGCGGGATGATGATTTCATCCGTCAGTGTTTGAAGCCCGTTGTTGATTACCATCATCTTCAGGGGCTCGTGAGAGGAGAGGTTCCACAGTGTGCCTGTAAAAAGTACAAAAAATCAAACACTGTAAAGATAAAAATGAAGGACAGGAGGGTATAACTCCAGGTAAACTGAAAGATCGAGCTGTACCTGTGACCAACTCTTTGACCTCCACGCTGCTCGTCCTCCTCATTAGTCGGACTAAAGCTGGGATGCCATCGCAGTTCTTGATGGCCATTTTGTTGTTGTGGTCTTTTCCATAGGATATGTTACGCAGAGCACCACAGGCCTTGCGGTGGACTTCAGGCTTGGGGTGGTCCAGTAATTCCACTAAGCACGGGACCCCGTTAAGCTGGCGAACCTCCTGTTTGATGCGGTCATTCTCGTAACACAGGTGCTGTAAATAGGCGGCAGCATTGGACTTGACCGGGTCCATCGGGTGGCCGAGCATGGAGATGACCTCAAGCAGGTTGGGGTCTCTCCAGCGGGGGTCTCTGCGGAGGCTGTCCAGGCTCACCATGCTGCTGCGTTTGTGGGGGAACTGCAGGGTCTGAGCCCGGCACATGGCCTGGAAGAAAGGATTCAGGTTCCCCTCCAGCTGGGCCATGAAGGCATCATCATAACCGCCTCTGAGGAGACCCAGAAACCCATGCATGTCATTAGGATCAGGATAGAAAATACACAACAATCTTGAATTTTAGGATTTGATGAGTCATAACCAACATTTTGGGAAATTCACATTTCAATTCTTGATCAGAGTTAGAAAAGAAGAAAGATACTACCATCTGTACACTTGAAGTGGTTAGCTTAGCTTAACCTAAATGACTTGAGATAGGAGGGGGCAGCAAGACTTAGGTTAGAAAAAGGCTTTTAAAAAAACACAGTTGTACCTCAAAACATCACTAATTGTAAAGAGATTCAAATGAAACAGCTAAGTACGGTTTACATTTTGTGATACCTTGTTGTTTGCAGGTTCCTTCATCATTTCAGGTGTTGATTGTAAAAATAAACACTATTTTTGTATGTCTTGTTTGTGTAAAGGAACAAGGCTAAGGTGTTAAAGAGTTAGGGTTGTTACTTTAAGACTGAGCCCTGCTAGATGTTCCCTCCGCCTCCTCTCCAAAATGTAGCCTTGTATTTCACAGACAAATATGAAAGTGTTATCGATCTTCTTATCTAATTATCAGCAAGAAACCCAATAAGCGTATTTCCCAAAATGTCAAACTATTTATTTGAACGTAAATAATTACCAGGTAGAGTAAAACAGGTTTAATGGTGTCTTGTAATAGACTGGGCTTCAGGGACTTTCACAGCATAAGTGAGTTGCTTGTATCTTTTGTGAACAGCTCTGTCACTTATATGGGATAAGGAAAAGCTTCTGGCAGGCAATAGCAGGTGAAACCTCCTTATTTATTGACTTTGCAGAAGGCTGCTATTCCTGATTGATACCGGCTCCAACTTAACTGCTGTCAATATGTCTTTCTATTGTCCGGACTGACTCACAGGCTAGAGGTGACTAGGTGTCTGTGCAGCTACAAGTGTGATCTATAATTTTCACAGCAGGTCATCCGTGATAAGGTGTCAGATTGTCGATGTGTACATTGTTACCTCTGCTGCTGTACTCTGGCAGTATATATATATATATAACTCCTTACACTCTCTGGCTATCTTGAACATGTTCTTGTTTTATTTGTGCTTAGCCCAACCTCTAAACCGCAGATTATGAATAAAATGGTAATTCAAGTTCATTATTTGGCAATCACACATGGAAAAACATTGATGTTAGAATGTTTTTTATATAGATTATGCATATTTTCCTTTACAGGTCCCATGCCGCCGCCACTGCGTCAGGCCGTTGTGTCCTTGGGCAAGACACTTCACCCGAATTTGCTCCTGTGGGTACTGTCCACAGCACATGACCGTTACATGTATGATATGTGTGTAATGTGTACTTGTAATGCGCCTTGATGACTTAGAGGTGTGAAGATGGGCGGAGTGGCGCAGTGGGCTGTGCGTTGATNCCCCCCCCCCTCCCTATGAGCCCACTGTGCTCTGATTGGTCAGCTCGCCCACTCTGTTCTGATGAGTCCACCACCGTTACAGCGGAACATCAGTGTTTATGTGTTACAATGGCGATAGCAACCAGAAAATGACACCAGTAAGGACAAACAGATGAGAATGCTGCGTGGGGTCTGGGTGTCGTGTTGGCGGGACGTTGCGGGGCTCGCTGCTCCGCCCTTTGAGGCTCGAGGAGCGGACAGTGTGAGCTGGATTACTGGTGTCGCTTCCTGGTTGCTGCGTGGGGTCTGCGAGACAGCGAGACACCGCGGAACTCAGCCTGAGCACACACACACACTCACAGCGAGGAGATCCGCAGAGCCGCGGCTGAAAAAAGATAAGGCTGGCTGAGTGTGTGTGTGTGTGTAAGCAGCTCCCGTTACGTCACTATGCCCGTTGCGTCACTATAGGCTACTCAGGAAGAAAAAGATGGAAAAATAAAAATCTCCAACGAGGCGTTCTGGGGCAGCATAGACATACACAGTATTTTCTGTGTTAGAGTTGTACTCGCTACAGGGTGTACTTTGAGGGTTTGTGACTCTGCAGACCGTTTACATGCATAAAAAGCTACATAACACACAAGGGGACGGGTAATAACCGGAAAAGCATGTCATGGGACCTTTAACTCTTAAAATATATATAAGAATCACTGACATTAAAACGTTTTTTTGTTTGAAATCTAACTCTAATGTATTGAATCCAGTCAAACTGCAGGTACATAAGTGCACCACGGAGTTAAATGGGTGTTGAGGCATTTAAAAACGATCCTCTTTCTACTGCTGTAAAGTTATTGATGCTATTTATGTCAATGGTAAATTGGCTTTCTATTGGCTGCAGTAGCCTGTGTTAAAGGTGATCCCATTAGAAAAGGGACCTTATTGATATTTCAGTGACTGAGTTACATTTTCCTTTCCCGTCTGCTTTCTGTACAAAATGTGTTTAAAGGAATCAAAGAATGACCTTAAATAACCTGACAGCCTTTTTAGTGTACTTCAGTGACTGAATGAGAAACACAACACTCACATTTTACAGATTTACTTTTCCCATGGCCCTTTCATAACGGTTAAATACACATAGCCTAGAGACTGATCTATATTTGACCTTACCTGTAGATACCATGGAAACAACAAGCTAGTACTTGAAAAACTAATTTACACAGACTCCCCTCTGGGATCAATCCAGTTTGATCTAATGTACCGTCCTCTTACCTGGTTCTGGAGGGTTCTCTGAGTAGCTCCATGGTGGTGATTGGCCTGAACTGGTGGACCCCCGCCAGTGTTGGGTAACTGGAAGCCGGGTGTTCAGCCTTCAGGTCCAGAGGGTTTTCTCCCCCTTCCTCCTCCGCCTGGCTGCTGAGAGCTGCCGGAGCGTAGCTGTCCCGGAGGAAGGGCAGCGTGCAGTGAGCCCCCGTCTGAAAGTTCTTGGCGGGCCAGTAGCCATGGAGGGTGGCCCGGGACAGGCTCCCATACCCCGGACATAACTCCCCCCTGTAGCTGTCAGGGAGGGTGTACACTCTGCTCTGCCTGTCGGGGTTCACCGGCTGAGGCTCTTCAGGCTGCTGCACCACCACTGGCGGAGGCGGCTGTGGTGTGACATACTCAGGGGGGGCTTCAGGAGTTGGGGGCCCAACAGGAGTGTCATCTTGAACCTCTGGAGTCAATATGAGATCAGGTGTGTCTGGTGTCTGGGGGTCCTCCTGCTGTGTCCCTGGGGATTGGGCTTCATTTGAAGCCTGTTCACCATCTTGTTCCACAGCTTTGGACTCCTGCAAGGATTGAGACACCACAACTATTATCTCTACACAAATATAATTAGAGGTTAGTCTTTAAAATCCCATTGGTATGAAAGGTCTTAGTATTCCTCTTATGAAATGCTACAAGAAATGGTGTGTTTACAGAGCAGGAATTATTTGGTCTTAATTTACTTGGAACATGTTTTACTTAATGTGTGTGTTTTTATCAATTCAACACTACCCTGGCTTTTTGAGCCGCCACTAAATAATTAATTCTTCTTTCCTGCCAAACAGTAATGAATTCCCCACATTGAAAATTTGCTTGGATTTGACTCTGATGAAACAATTTGAGGTCCAGCCACTGTTTAGAAGAAGGGTAAATTGAAGGAAATGTTATTGTTTCGTTTATCAAACTGCATTTAGTTGTTGACTGTGAGCAAAACCTCATACCACAAAAACATATAATTATCTTGCAACTCACTTAAATATAAACTAATTGCAGAACAATTGTTGTGGTGTTGGTTTTTGTACCTGAAACTCAGTAATATAGAGAGATCTGAGACGAGACACATGGCTTGGGACACCTTTCTTTAGGATGCATATATTTTCATATTTCTTAAAACAAATGTTGGTTAATAAGTTGAAAAGAATATACAGTAAATGTAGTCACAGTAGTGACAAGTGGATCTTATAGGCTGACAGTTCAAGTATTACTTAATAAATAAATTCAATATATAAGTAAAAAGTATTTTTGAATATCTATAAGTTGATGTTTTTATCATTGCCAAAAAAGACTTGACTCTGGTATTTACCAATCAATTAAAACTCTTTTACAAACTACATTAGGTGGTGAAAATTCCCAAAAAGTGTGACCAAACATAAAGCCTTGCACCTCAGTGTCTGTCTGCTGCGGGGTGTCGGTCTCCGTGGAGCTCTCATTGGTCGATGTCACCACGGAGGCGATGGAAGTGGGCGTGTCCAGCTCGTCATTGGCTGACGGGTTATCCAGAGTCGCCTCTTTGGCCTCCTGGGAAAAAGATAGTGGAGGAGGCCCCTCTGAGCTCTGCTCCTAAAGCACAAAGACATACATGTGTGTGTTAATATATTATACACAACAGAGAAATTATTTTGGGCTAGACAACACGATGACAGCACACCGTGTCATTAAAGCTGTCGCACATGATAAGGGAGTAATGAAAGACTGTGAGCTCAGTCAGTGATGAGAGCACAACTCACTCCCCCTCCATAACCATATAATTTGTATAATTTGAAACAAGATCTGTTAAAATCCTGCTGAAAAATGCCACTTATTTCTTAATTATGCTGAAGACATTCTGTGCCTCTGTGTTCAAACTATTTGGTGAGCTGTAATTTAATTGAGCAATCTATCAATAACACAATAACACTCAAGCTGCTGCAGAGCCAGAGATCATGTGTAGACAACAAGTTAGAAATACTGACATAATAAAGGATGAGAGGATGAAGTGGTTGTACGAGTTCTCCATTGTCATATACTTTCGCGCAGGCTTACTCTATCAGGTAAAATGTGCTTTCCTGAAGGTTATTAGTATAACAACAAGTACAAAAATCACATATACAGTATATTCAGATTCAGATATGTACAGCCCATTGGTGTAAGCATGCATGATTTGTTTTCCAATTATTATATTCAGGCTCAATTCCTGTTGAAATTTGCCAACATTTTAAATGGATACAGTTGTTAAAGCTTTTATAACGATATCAGGGAGCAGTTAGCTTCTTTTGAAATGAAGTCTACAGATACTGACAGACAGGGAGGCTTTCACCTCGTAACAAAAAGAGAAGAGGTACAAAAAAGTAGACACCAACAGTGTAGTGTTTGCTAATAAATCAGGAGGGAATAAAGCCATGTTTTTTTTTTTAAGTGTGCATCTGCACCAGGCTTCTGAGTTACAGTTTAGTAGGTCAACCCGACTGATGGGAACATTGTACATTAAATAAAACAAAACAGACCATATCTGCATTGTTATTTTGTTCCTCCATAAGACCCTATACAAAAAAATCCAGGCCATTTCATAGACATAATGTTCATGCCTAAATCCCTTTTAACAGATGTTGACATTGCCCTTTGTGTTATGTAACTTTGTACAAGTGCCACTTGACTATGTACAGCAGGATAGTAATAGAACTGGATGGGACCATCAAGTTAGTTAAGTCATTTAAATGTGTTGTTATGAGACCAGATTAACCACCACTGACACTTGAATCAATAATCCAGCTGCTGCTCTGGTACAACATGTGGATATTTCTCTAATTTCCATTTGCTTATTTCAATTAGAACTTGAAATTCTCTTTTTCTTCTCAACAGAATGGGTTTCATCAACCGGAGTGGATTAATTATTCAGCATCTTGGTGTGAGAAAGAACTGGAGGCAGTAATTGACTGTAAACACATTTTATGCTGATTTTAATACAAACTTCACATTCATTTAGGCGCGTCTACAAAAATGTGACTCGCTGCTCTAATGATCTCAATCAATATCCAATTATCTGATACACCTTTTTTAAGTCCCAAGAGCCATTTGATTGCTGCAATTCTCTTAGATCTTAGACAAACAATAACAACCAATCAAGAGTATAATTGATTTAAAATGTGTTTTTTTTAATCCAGGAAATCCATTCCACTGCATCATTAATAACCTATTTCCCCATGAATTGATTCACCCTCTAAATAAATTTTCATTGTATTTAATATGACACAAATACTTAAATGCATCACTCAACGGCACAGACATTAAATGCTAAATACTGCACTCGGATTAAAAAACTTTAAAATACCAAACTCTTTTTTTCTGAGGCTGCGGCATTAAACCGAACAAGTGCTGAGAACTCAACTCCACTGCATTAACTGAGGCTGCATAGATCAGCTGACTGCATGTGGAGGGAGAGGGCTTGATTCGCTTTTCAAACAGCAAACACAAGAGCCCCTCATATCCAAGAGCTAAATGTGTCAGAGGGGCGAGGAGATGAAAGGGTCACACAGGAGAAACTGGCAGCCGGGAAATGCTTTTGGCTAAAACACCTCTGAAGGGGGTTTGATTGGACATTGTTCGGCTACACTGAGTGAACGCCAGGCCAAAAGATGGACAGGGAACTACTGTTATCCACAGACGGCTTGATGGCATATTTGGAGGACGATAATAGGCTGGACAGGGGGCCCATGTGCTGTCCCCGTCTGATTCGAGCTCCAGGGAAGGCCAGGCCGCTGTGAGTCAAATCTCATTTAAATAACTCACTGCACCATCACTAACTAAGCGTGCTCGCAGAGCCAAATAGGTCGAGATGACAAATCTGACTTTAAAAAAAATGGGGGAAAGTCTGGTATGTAGCTGTCAGGTGCAGGGATGCAGGAGACAGAAGGGCATGATTAGCATCTTGTCCCCATCAACTCTCAGTTTTGGGGCCAGCTGCAGCCAGGGTTTTATATTTGGGGGACATTTAATGCTGAGTGAGTTTTTAGGTGACCAGCTCAAGGGCACAACAGACAAGCCATGATTCAAAAATAGTCCCACATCTATTTCAGAAAGAATACATCATTCTAAAAAATGATGTAATTGAATCAGTGAGGGCAGTCATTTTGCAGTGATCAAACTTAGAATAAATCAGCTTCAGCAGGCAGTTTGTCTTTTTCAAACTGTGGGATTGAAAGAGTAATGCTTCCAGTGGATAATAAAACATGACATCAGCCCACTGATGTCAGAAGACATTAGTCACAAATTTGTCAAAACTCATGCCCTCCACTATCTGTTGAATCAGTGATGCTCATGGAAATGTCGTGTTGCTGTAGATTCTGAATGAAAATGCCACTGAAATGACCCATTTACTAAAAGGATTCTTATTATTTAGGACTTGTTTCCTGCAGAGACCCCATTGTCTGTTATGCAATAAGTCATAACCCAGCCAAGTGGGTCTGTTTGGAGAAAACACTGATGAAAAATGACAGGCCAGAAAAAATAGAAAGAAGGATATTCATTCTCAAAGTTTCTATTCGAAGCCTCTTTTCTCTCCTCTGAGCCTCAAATAGTTAAATGCTCCATGGTCAAATTTGATGTCTCTGATACATCACGGCAATACACTTACCAGTGTGTGTGCAGCATTCCCC
>NW_011362912.1:400413-410540 GCF_000735185.1 Notothenia coriiceps | reverse complement strand
CTTGAGGGATAACCTCCCCTTATAATGCAATCAAACATGATCCCCCCCCCCCTTATAAGCTTGCCTATGCATTTGCACACATGTTTGGCGGTGCGCGTGCACACAAACACACACTTGATGAAGATGTTAGCATCATGTCCCCATGCGTACAAGGAGACTGCACCGAGCAGCAGGGAGAGGGAAGGAGGTAAAGCGATTGATGCCTCCTTCAGTCATCATGACAGAGGCAGAATGCAAAGTTGTGGAGGGCTACAGTTCTCTGCAGGAAGGAGAGGAAAAAACTGACAAGCAAAAAAAAGAGGGAGGGTACAGAACAAATAGAGCCATTCCAGCACACACTTACCTCTTTTACTTCAGCGGGCATTGCCAAATCTTCTCTGCTTCCCCACAAATGATGAGCAAGATGCGTCCCCCAGTGAGACGTCTGTTTCCCTGCTGAATCTTTGCCTTGACTCTTCCTTTGAGCATATGAGGCAGTTCAAACATGAGCAGCCATCCTTTCCTCCCAGCTTTCACCAACACACGTCCTCTCTCTCCCTTTTTTCTCTCCCTCCCTCTGCCTCTGTTCTCTCTTTCTCTCACAAAAGCACACTAGACGCACCATGCACAGATTTGCTCAACACAGACATCCACACACACACACACACACACACACACACTCAGAAGCAATAAACGGCGGGCTCCCTCTCATTACTGCACTCCTCCTCTGATCTGTGCTGCAGTTAATGTGTGCGCTATTAGCAAGGTGCTGAATCAACTCTGTGATGCTGAGCCTGTGAATGGCTTAGGTAAGTGCAGAGCCCTGCAATCCCTGTGCGCTACCCATATTTTCTGGCAGCCTTGGTGCGCAGGCAGAGCACACACACACATGGACACACACACATGCCGTTCCCTGTGGGCTCACAAGCAGATGCAGCTGGAGCAGCCCGCGCTAGTTTGGTCCTGTGTCACCCATGTGCAGCATAATAAAGGGCGAGGGATGGGAAGGTGCATAGAGGCTGAATGCTGCACCAGGAAGACACACACTCCACACTGAACCTGTGTTGTTCTGAAAACTGTAACAAACAAATCAAAACCTTTTCCCCCACCTATTTCCATCTCAATGCATTGTTATTTGATACCAAGCTATATAATTATTCATGCAGAAAGGGATTCATAGATAAATGCTCCATATGTTTTTTAGATGTCGTCACTGAAAAATTTGAATCATTTGTTGTGGTGGATTTTTTTGGGAGCTTCTTTCTCTTTTCTGATGTAGTGGGTATAACATCATTTCTTAAAAAAAAAGGAGTCTGAGATTGGCTGAAATGGTCTGAAATAATCACATAGATTTTCTGACATCCACTTGACTTGAACAATTCTGACTGATGATCAGCTATCATCTACGGAACAGTGCCATGTCTCATCTGTCTTTCATTTTTGATTTAACAGCGACCCTCCATTAGTGACCCGGGAGCATTTAGAGAATCTGCATTTTTGTCATCCCTGTTTGTCTAAACTTTGCTAATAGACAGTGGTTTGTTATTTTTTAAGCAAACACCTTTGCTACATTTCATAAAACCTCTTGGCTCAGTCATCCTTTCCTCATTATTATTATTGTAATCCCTTGTTGGTAGTTAATAATATCTCCTTGTTATTTCAGAATATATACTCAACAGAACAGTAGCCAAAGAAACGGTGAAGTGAAATTAAAAAAGAACCTTGATTATTTTTGACACATCAGAAAAGATGAGTGATTCTTTTGATCAGTTAAAAAGCTCCTTCAAAGGGAAAAGCTATCATTTGAGTCATCTCCTTTAATTGAAAAAAGAAAAGAGTGTAGATCTTGCATTGTGGAATTAAATTATCATCTTTGAAACAGCATGTTTTCACATTAGAAAGGTTTACCAACGTGCGAACAAGGATCCATTTGTTCCAGAAATGATTACTGTTCGCTGCTCTCCCACCGCTCCATATCCACACTTGAAGTTCCATCAAATGGAAAATACCAACATTAAGTGTTTTAATGGTTTTGGGTCACTGACAGACACCAGAGTGGCTTTTTATCACTAGGTGGCTTAGTTTTTATACTGCTTGATATTCTAATGGAATTTTTTTGTACTTAATTACATTTATAAAACCGAATATCCAATACTAGATACAGGGCAGACATGAACAGAGATATTAGATGCAGACATAAAGATATACAAAATGAACAAATATACCCAATGCCTTATTCACAGCAATGTATTTAGCTTAATACTGAGATCAGCATAGCAACATGCTAACAATGAGTATGCACATATTCTAATAGCACCAAACATAAAGCACACCTGAGGCTGATGGTAAATTATCTTTGCAGGTATTTGGTACTGGTAAGTATTCAGCAGGCTTGTCACAGTGGCGCTACATGAAAAGTCAGAGGATTAGCTTCTCACTTTATCCAGAGGGGCTGGAAGTGTTCAAACTTTAATGAAAATGCATTCAATAGTCTAATGTCAACCCAGCACTATAGGAATAGGAGGAAATTGGAATTGGAGGATCAGAAAAGTGATTACAATTCATCTTCTGGGAACAATTAATGTATATAATAAAATTCATAGCAAGCACTTTTTAGTTTTTAAGATATTTCACGATAAAACTGTTGAAAAACTAATGATTCATCTTCTGGGGAACGTGGATGAAGAAAAAAAATCTGACTATCTCTCAACAGTTCCTATGTATTTGAGCAAATAATGTAAAGGATATGAAACCATTCCTCCACAAGGAATTTAATACTTCATTGTTTCAATGATTGTGATGTAAATTGCAAATAGCTAATTGTACAATATAGCCTCTCGGTTTTCCACCATTTCATCATATATGTGCTGTATGTAGTTTGAATTTGTTAAACCTTTACATTCTCAAAAGTCACTGCAATAACTATGAAGCAAGCTCAATTATTCCTGTCTTCAATTTAAAAAAATTACATTATGTGAACTTTCTCTGTGCATCACTTTGTCCATCTGAAAAACAGGAAGTGAAGTAAAACACTAAAAAACAACCCACACAGGTGAGTCAGTGTGAGATAGCAGGGACTGACACCTTAGCGTTAGAGCTGGAAATGTCACTGATGATGGATGAGACCTTTTCATACTTCAAATAAATTATACTGGAGTTATTGACATTCCCTCAGGGTGTACAGTTTTGGAAATTACTTTGAGATTATTGCACTTAATGTGACAAAATGTCAGCTGTATGGATCTGTGAGCCAAAATTAATATTTCATTTATTATAAGCCTCTTCTCACTTTCAAGCCCACAAACTTTACCTGATATCACCTCACGTGCATGCACACAGACACAACTCTTAAAAAATACTTTTGCCTCAAGGACTTCTCTGCTATTCCTCTCTTAGGGCTTAATAGAGAAAGGTTTCATTGTTGGGACGGCAACAAGGACTGCTGTGACAGAGAGAGTCTGTAACCACCAGATTTTCAAGCACGTCTTGCCTCTAGGCTCTGTCATTTTCCCTAAATTGCTTTTAACTTCTAGGCATTTGCATGTGCCTGCAGTAACCCCCCCTCACGGTGAACTCATTACTCGTCCATCCGGTTAAGTGGGCCTTCTGGATATAAACCCCAAATGACCGTTTTTACCCATGTGGGCCCACACGACACACCTGCATGGTCTCCCTACACTTTAATGTTAACCTACTTTGGGAGCCGTCTCCCTTAGGTCTGCCGCATGTATAATTACCATACACAGATGTCATTAAACTTCAACCGCTGTCTTCATGTCAGCTACAAACACCTCACTGCATCTGCCTTTATTTCACTTTCCATACTGAAAGCCTAGCATCTCTGGCAGTTACGTTTATAATGGACAGCTTTCAGAGTCAAACATGTTTTATATTGCTGCTCATTCAGCTTCGATTTCAATTCAAGGTTCAATTATTGTCATTCTACAACACAGTGAGGGAAAACATTCAAGTTATAGTCCCTTTATGATACAATAGAATAGAAAAATGAATGTGTTATGCTTTAGTAAGCTGCCTGGGCATCTATTGTACTGTATAGAATTTTTGAAACCTTTTGTCCCATTACAATCTTATTTGTTAAATACATATACATTTGCTGAATGGAATAACAGTCACATGTTTTTCAAGCTCGCAAACCAGTTTCTGTCCATCCTTTATTATGCTTTTTCTCATTGACGTGTGCAGTGTTGTAGGTTATTTTCCAGATACAGTATTTCAGCCTTTCATTTAGCCATGTACAGTGGGGCAAAAAAGTATTTAGTCAGCCACCAATTGTGCAAGTTCTCCCACTTAAAAAGATGAGAGAGGCCTGTAATTTTCATCCTAGGTATACCTCAACTATGAGAGACAAAATGAGAAAAGAAAATCCAGAAAATCACATTGTCTGATTTTTAAAGAATTTATTTGCAAATTATGGTGGAAAATAAGTATTTGGTCACCTACAAACAAACAAGATTTCTGGCTCTCACAGACCTGTAACTTCTTCTTTAAGAGCCTCCTCTGTCCTCCACTTGTTAACTGTATTAATGGCACCTGTTCGAACTCGTTATCAGTATAAAAGACACCTGTCCACAACCTCAAACAGTCGCACTCCAAACTCCACTATGGCCAATACCAAAGAGCTGTCAAAGGACACCAGAAACAACATCGTAGACCTGCACCAGGCTGGGAAGACTGAATCTGCAATAGGTAAGCAGCTTGGTGTGAAGAAATCAACTGTGGGAGCAATTATTAGAAAATGGAAGACATACAAGACCACTGATAATCTCCCTCGATCTGGGGCTCCACGCAAGATCTCACCCCGTGGGGTCAAAATGATCACAAGAACGGTGAGCAAAAATCCCAGAACCACACGGGGGGACCTAGTCAATGACCTGCAGAGAGCTGGGACCAAAGTAACAAAGGCTACCATCAGTAACACACTACGCCGCCAGGGACTCAATCTGCAGTGCCAGACGTGTCCCCCTGCTTAAGCAGTACATGTCCAGGCCCGTCTGAAGTTTGCTAGAGAGCATTTAGATTATCCAGAAGAGGATTGGGAGAATGTCATATGGTCAGATGAAACCAAAATAGAACTTTTTGGTAAAAACTCAACTAGACGTGTTTGGAGGAGAAAGAATGGTGAGTTGCATCCAAAGAACACCATACCTACTGTGAAACATGGGGGTGGAAACATCATGCTTTGGGGCTGTTTTTCTGCAAAGGGACCAGGACAACTGATCCGTGTAAAGGAAAGAATGAATGGGGCCATGTATCGTGAGATTTGGAGTGACAACCTCCTTCCATCAGCAAGGACATTGAAGATGAAACGTGGCTGGGTCTTTCAGCATGACAATGATCCCAAACACACCGCCCGGGCAACGAAGGAGTGGCTTCGTAAGAAGCATTTCAAGGTCCTGGAGTGGCCTAGCCAGTCTCCAGATCTCAACCCCAAAGAAAATCTTTGGAGGGAGTTGAAAGTCTGTGTTGCCCAGCGACAGCCCCAAAACATCACTGCTCTAGAGGAGATCTGCATGGAGGAATGGGCCAAAATACCAGCAACAGTGTGTGAAAACCTTGTGAAGACTTACAGAAAACGTTTGACCTCTGTCATTGCCAACAAAGGGTAGATAACAAAGTATTGAGATTAACTTTTGTTATAGACCAAATACTTATTTTCCACCATAATTTGCAAATAAATTCTTTAAAAATCAGACAATGTGATTTTCTGGATTTTTTTTTTCTCGTTTTGTCTCTCATAGTTGAGGTATACCTAGGATGAAAATGGCAGGCCTCTCTCATCTTTTTAAGTGGGAGAACTTGCACAATTGGTGGCTGACTAAATACTTTTTTGCCCCACTTTATGTGTTTCAGGTAGTAATCAAGACTGCCAGGGACATCTTCAAACGTTTAAAAAAAAAACTCTATATTAGCTGGAGATCAGTAGTGGAAAGGTGAACATTTAATATTCTGTTTATTTAAAAAACGTAACTGGCTGAAATCTTAACAACCAACAAGGTCTATTTGTGGTAAATGCCTAAAGGGGTTGAGCACTTCCAGGGATCAAAAATGTTAAAGATGACTATTCTCTGTCCAATTATAGCAGGGTATAAAAGATTTATTAGTTCTGCGAATTCATGAGATGTTTTGCAAATCAATTCTGCATAAATAGATACATTTCAAGATTTGATGAGTAAAAAATCAGCAAGTTGGGAAGCTAAACAGTAAACAGTTGAATACTATGTATTTTCATTCATATTCGTGCAGCATCCTGGGTCTTATTACCCTCTCACGTTCTCTACCTATATTTCATAGAGCTCTCCAGTGTTTACTCTCAGTTTACTAACTAATACAAATCTGCAAAAACGACCTGAATCCCCAGCAACGACTACCCTCGTACTTTGTTGCCACCAAGGACATCGTGTGTTTGGATTCAAATATTATAACTCCGATCACGCTTTACTTTTCTTTTCATGTTCTCCTACAGTCTGCCTGGGCAACTACTGTAGCTTTGAAGTATTTTCTACAATCTGTAAATTGATTTATTCTCGGTTCCTATCGCCTGGCCTGATACCACTCACACACACGTAGGAAATAATGTTCTCTATGTTAACAGCAAGAATAAATCCAATCCTGAATGCATTGATGAATTAAAAAGAGGAGAAAGAGCCACACATTTCTCCAATCAGACACCTCAGCTTTATGTGTACATGCCGTTTTGTTAAAGCCCTCATAGCCACAATAACTGTATCAAAAATTGGCACAACCAACCATGTGACAGAGATGAATCTAATTATTGCTGCCTATTATCTAAACACAGTCGGCAAACACCCACACAGAAAAATGCATATTACATTTGCAGCATGTATGAAGCTGAATGAATTGAAATGAACAGATGCCCACACAGTCTTTGGTGCTCAGCGGGGAATTTAACATCCTTTTCCTGTGCCACACAGAGGCGCAGTCAGTGCACATTTTGTCCTAATTAAAACCCACACTGCCCACCTCTGCTCTGCTCAGACTGGCATGTTGAGCTGAGCCTAATTCAATTTAACGCTGAGAGAAAAACGTCTATCAAGAGTTTACAAAAAATAAGAAATTGGTACCAGCAATGTGTTAAATCCTGCTTGTATTTCAGATGGCCCCCTTTACACACAGTGCATAATAACACTGGAAATACCAGAAAAGGTCACCAAAATCGGCTTCAGATGGGAAAGGTCATATTTAATTTTCATATTCAAATATTCAAAGATGATCACATAAGCAACACCAATTTGCAGAAGTATAACAGGAAATCAGTACATTATGCTGGAAATGATCCAGTCAGATTGAGAGTTTGTCCTCAGACTATAAATGACAAAGCAGCCCCCCCATGGTGAGTTTTAGGAACTACCACCAGGCAGGATCACACAAGCACAACTTCTCCTGAGGCAGCACTACAATACATCCCTTCCCTGTGATTTTGATTAATAATGTAAATATTAAAACAGCCCCCTCCCATCCAGAGGAGAAACCAACCAGGGCGCTATTAATCCAACTTCTCTTTGTCAAGTGTGACTGCAGCAAGTGCTTAATCACACCCAGGGAGAGCCCGGGGAGGAAATGAAATGCATCAGTGGCACTGCAGCTGAAAATGACAATCAGCCAGTTCAGAGATGTCTCTGATGATCAGGCATATCAATGAGCTGAGAGAAAAGAGACTGAGAGAGAGAGAGAGAGAGAGAGAGAGAGAGAGAGAGAGAGAGAGAGAGAGAGAGAGAGAGAGAGAGAGAGAGAGACGAGAGACGAGAGAGACGAGTAGACGAGAGAGAGAGAGAGAGAGAGAGAGAGAGAGAGAGAGAGAGAGAGAGAGAGAGAGAGAGAGAGAGAGAGAGAGAGAGAACCACTGCTACAGGGAGAGTCAGTGGCACAAAATGTAGGTCAGTATGCAGCGTGGCTAGAATTATCATAAACAATTTAGGAGACTTGAAAATGTATCAGAGTAAATTACCCCAAGTTTAGGAGTATGTGTTCCTCAGATGAACTCTCACACTGTTTACTCTTCTTGTATTGCTCTGTTTTTCAAAACATCATGCATATGCAAGAAGAACCATGGCAACGGATACAAATCTGTGATCCAGAGAAAGAAAAAAATATAGTATACGAGTGAAGGTTTCACATTTATGTCAAGTCCTCTTGAGTCAGGGTGGCTGTAATATTCATGATGTCCACATTGGATTTTAGGAGAGCCATCCTTGATAAGATTTGAGGACAGAATCATTGTGGGTATGCCTTTTTAAAATTAAAGCCATACTTAGATGATCTACCATTAGAATATACCTACTGTGTTGTCTAACACAGACAAATAAAACTCTTTCGCTTTAATTTAATTTAAAATGCATTTTGACTTAGACTAAGGCTGTTGATTTTACCAATAAATTATAGTATGTCCTTGTACTTTGGGTGAACAGACCCTTTACATTTCAACTGAATAAAGTTTATTTGGCGTCTTAGTTTCTCTTCTAGACTCTAGAGCATACTGTTATGGTCTCTTCATCCACAACCATGTATTCCCATTAGATCAATAAATCAGAAAAACCAAAGACTGAAATCCCACTTTGTTGGACACAAATAAAAATAAGTTATTTAAAGATGTGGCTAATTTGAACCTAAAGCACCAGCAATAACAATGGTTTGGGTTTCTTGCTGTTCTGAGGTTGGATTAGTAGATGGTTTATTGCACTTGTGTATGTATTTATATTTGTATTATTTTTGATTTAATAAAAGGCACCCCCCAGTTTTGTGGAACACACATGTGATATCCATCTATAACCACCAACAGGCTACATGACATATGAGAGAAAGAAAGCAGCCTGCAACATAAGATAAGAGCTACAGAGTTTGAACAACAACCCATATTAGCTTCCTGCTAAAATCGTATTATTATTTAATCACAAAACTGATCCATAGTTGTCTTGTGCTGCAGCTAGCTTGTTGAACTAGCCACACATTCACAGTTAGCTAATTGTCTGCCCAGCTGCAGCTCATTAAACACACACTCACCTGCAGGTATAATTTCACTCCATTAAGAGGCAGGTTTGGTGTTCTTCAATTCTAGAAAACACTATCTGCCCATGACTTGTTGTAATCGGTAGCTAAGGTTTGTTTACTCCCTCTTGTACAGGAGGTGCAGGGACTCAATCTGCCACCTGCTGTCAATCACCCACAGACACGCCCCTCCACTTCCCTAAAACCGTTTTTCTTCCTTTTCATTGTACAAAACTATGAACAAAATATTCGCTGTAATGTTTTACAGCCAAGCTTTTTAACTGTCAAAAAGACAAAAAGTAACATCAGAAGATCCAAATGTCTATCCTGGGAACATAATTGGGTACCACTTTACAATAAGACTACCCTTATAAAGGATTCTTAAAGGGCTTATAATTAGGTTATGCATTAGGTTGTAAACACTTTATTAATCATTAAGAACCATTTATAAACCAGTTCCAACATACATCAACACAGGCTCACTATTTGGCAAGATGACTAAGCCTTATATTGGCTACGTAGCTTACTTCGTCTTCTTCATCAGCCAACATCCTTGGTATCTGTTGTTCACCGAGTTGATTCCCCCCCTTCCATCTTGATGTTTCTTGGGATCTCTTTAGGACCATTTATTTACGAGTTACTAACATTTATAACTGCCAAATGGGAGCCTTATTGTAAAGTGTAAAACACATTCCGATTTATTAATGAGTTACTACCATTTCTAATAAGGCAATAGCAGTACAGATAAATGTGGGCTCACTATTAGGCAAGCAACCGGTCACAGTTGCCCTGTTTATCTCATGTCTTATAAAAGCTTATTAATGATTTATAAAGTATTCACAGCCTAATTAATAAATGAATTACAAACTATTCGTAAACCCTTTATAAGGGTAGTGTTATTGTAAAGTGGTACCCATAATGGTAACAATTTTAGCTTGAGCAAGCAGGTCAAAAATATGGATGTGCACTAGATGTTTCCAACAGTGATGTAAGCATGATTGTAAAGTGTTTCTTTTTGAAATTGTGTCTTGTAATTTTCTGTTGAACTCTTATTGGGAGTGCTTTTAAATTGGTACAATTTACATTTTAAACAGAAGAAAAAACAAATGAGTACGTTCCAAACT
>NW_011362912.1:391486-400359 GCF_000735185.1 Notothenia coriiceps | reverse complement strand
TCTGTTGAACTCTTATTGGGAGTGCTTTTAAATTGGTACAATTTACATTTTAAACAGAAGAAAAAACAAATGAGTACGTTCCAAACTGAGTGGGATTAGAAAAGTTATATTTCTGGTCATGAAAAACAGTGTTGAAATAAACCGACTTAAAGCAGATACTCTTACACACAGAGCTAGCATTTGTAAGATTCATCCACTCTGGAGATCATAATGGAGCCACTTTGTGGGAAGAGAACATGTCTTACATTATAGTTATTAAAGGAAGTTTATTTTCACATTCAGTATGAATATTTGCAGGGACCACAAACGCTTTCAATGTGGGCATTTGATAAACTGTGAATCTGCCCCTTAATAAACAGGATATTTTTGAAGAGAGATTCAAAACGTAACCATGGCAGATAAGGCAGTCTACCTCTAACTGTATACCTTTTCTTTTTTTGTTGAGCTGTGTGAATTTGTTAACACTTTATATTAAGGTAAACATATTCACCATCAACTAGTTGTTAATTAACATGCATATTAGCAGTATTGGCTGTTTATTATTCATTATAAAACACTTATTAATGCCTTATTCTACATGACCATATTCTACACTAGCACTAAGCCATTAGTTAAGAGTTTTTCCGTAATAACCCTCTAGTTAGTGCTTATTTATTGAAAGTAAAGAAGTTTTTGTAATTGAGTTTTGATCTTAATATGCTCAATATGGGCCTAATAAGGCAGTAGTACCACAAGAATAGTAATTCTCCCATAATAACACCAAACAAATATGGTATATTCCTATGTAACAAGACATGCAACTACAAGTGTTTATTTTTATAAATAACAAAAGATTTGGTATTTCCAACTCAGAAACATATTATGTTCCATATTTTAAAGTGAAGTCTTGTTCATAACAAACAACCTAATAGTTTGTCTCTAATATATTAATTAACAATTAGTTGATGGTGAATAACTGTACCATAATATAAAGTGTATTTTTATGAAGAGAGGCATTTCAAACTGCTCTAGCTTAGACAATGATTGCAGTGGTTTCTGGTCAATATTGCACGTTTCCCTATAAAAGTGGGACTGTAAAAAGAAAATAATAGATTAGCACTAAAGCACTTGAAATAATAGCTTGCATATATTTGTTCACACCCCTCTTCTGATGATGCTTTAGGCACCAATATATTCAACAGCTTCTGAATTTCTTACAGCCGTCTGCACAATGTCTTGAGTGAAAAGACTGTGTAATATAATTTGCAAACTTGTTAGACATCATTTTGGCAAGAGCTAATGCTCCGATGAATCCCGAACAATGCTGTTTACACTTTCCTTGTTATTCTCTGGCACTTTAACTGAGAGGCTTTTTTCTGTAAATGCTTCACATCTTTAGTTGTTCTCAGGTCTTTAACTAGGCGAGTTGTTTTTACATCACTGAATTAACCGGTCTAGTGTGAGATCTGTCAGTTATTCAGCTGTGTTGTAAATGCCTGCCAACAGTTTAAATCACTAAATCCTTTCAAGCTTTCCTGTTGTCGAATCTGCACCTGCTATAAGGTCAAGTGCAACAATAACTCACATGAAAAGCTCCAGCGCCAAAGTCAAGCCTTGTCATTTATTGCCTAAACAAAAACGTGTGATTGTCTATCATGGCACAAGGTAATAAAAACTCCAAACATTTCTGCCGCAAAGACCCTGAATGACTCACGAGGCTGTCCTGAGAATGAAGGCCAGTCAGAAGAGCGGTCGTTTGAAGAAAAATGCAAAATGAGTCACTGGATTTCTCATCTGACCCTGCAAAAACATAAAACACACTTCCCATAGACGTCTTTTTCACTTGTAGATTACATGAAAAAAGGTTAAAGGAGATGTGTGCCTTGGGAAGTTTTTATATTCTTGATTTCCTTATTTTTTTTATGTTAACTACCTTTTTTTAATGTGAACTACCTGTAGTGATAATAAAATGCAGTGTGAAATGGACTTTCTGAAATATAGGGCACACTATCAAGCCTCCCCGGGACTTTTCCATTAGTTGTAGTCCTTGACATGGACAACATGCTGTTTTTTGGCATTTTCCACACAATAGCATCATCTGCTGGAGCTCGCTGCCTAGCCAACGTCACACCTCCTTCTGAAACTGTCCACTAGAGGGTGCCAAACACAAATGAAATGCAGAAACAGGCATTGCAGATCCAACGAATCAATCCACAACATTTAGATGTATTTTAAACTCCCCATTACATGCCATCTTTGACTTGCATAAGCGCCTCAATCGCTGCTAAACAGATGTATGAACGGTCCCAGTTTATAATAGAAAATGACTGTAAAGTGCATAGTTGCTATATTTCAGTGAAGCATGTCATCTGTAATGAGAACAAATTATCTTGTGGATGTGGCGCACTAAAAAAAGCATTGTAGTATAATGTCTTTGTAGCAAAATTGATCACCATCAGTAAAATGCTTTTTTTCCTTTTGCAACTTAGAGAAGCAGGTGCTTTTTATGTAAAACCTCATTCACAGTCATCCATTTTATTCTGCAGTGCTGTGCAGGTGGCTTCACTGGCAGCCATTCAGATAAGAAAATAGCGTGAAACAGAAATTAAAATTACAAAATAAGTTTATTCATATAAACAACTCCAAAATTCTATTAAAATGGGTGTTTTTCAGCGGGAGACATATTGGATGATATGGTATTACATTGTTTCACAAAAGCAATATCAAAACACATACAAACAGATAATATAAGTTAACCTGTATTCTTCACATAGCTCTTCTGGTTTGACTGAGTGTTTGTAGAGCTCACTCTGTTTGTAAGAGGAGGCACAACTATCCTGAGATTCACCGTTTTGCAGATTTGGAACTTCCATGACTGAATAATCCTAAATGTGTTCTCCACTGTGTATTCTCGCACACCCTCCCACAGATGAAAGTCCCGTATGGCCTCTTATTTACAAAGTATTTCGGAGCTGTGAAGACTGAGACTAACACTGCATAGATGATTCATTCACACCATCAGAAACATGGGAGGATTTATTTCAGGGCTCCCAGAGTGACTGAGTCCTTCCCCTCGGAGGAGAATGGGAGCGAGGATCGTTTAGTGGTGGCATAGGAGGCGTACAAGGGGGTGGAGGAGGAGGGTAAACGGGGCAGAGTGGATGTAGAGGAGGGGAGGGGTTGAGTCTGTCTGTCCGGGGGGCCGTACCCCGGAGAGGAAGAGCGGCCCTTGCTCTGCAGGCTGCTGCTGCTGCTGCTCTGCAGGGGGGAGCTGGACGTTTTCGGGCCTCGAGTCAGAGACGACGTGGAGGAGCTGGAGAGAGGCGAGGTCCTCATGCCGTACCCCAGGATGCCTGTACTCATCAGGAACTCCCTGGAGCCGTAGGCCGGAGGAGTGGGGCCACGGGAGCCCGGGGGTCGGATGTTCTCCGGTGGTAGACTCCTCCTGCTGGGGATGTCGTAGATTCCCACATCTGGGCCGTACAGGGCCTGGGTCCTGGCTTGGAGACGCAGCATCCTGTCCCTCTCATCCATCTCTCGTCTCTCCTGGATGGACGCCATGATGGTTTTGGAAAAGCTGTCGTAGCGTGCAGTGGAAGACTTCTGAGGCGCCGAACCCTGCGGACCCAGATCGCGGAGGCTGTCTCTGAGACTCTGAGAGGTCAGATCTCGCATCGCCAGACCTGGAGGGGCGACGTCTCGCAATGTTAAGCTCTGGGAGGCCAGGTCCCTCGGCATCATTCCTTGAAAATTGGGAGAAGGGTCTCTTTGGATGAAACCTTGGAAGGACGGCGAGGGCTCTCTTGAGGAGAGACCCTGCAGTGAGGGGGAGGAGTCTCGAGGCTGAGGGGACTGCCTGGTGACGCCCATGAACACAGGGCTGTAGCCGTGAGGAGAGGCCCGCTGCACCACAGTCCCGTCTGAGCCCAGAGTCATATAGTGAGGGTGGTAGCCCACCGGAGGAGCCCCTCTCTGAGCCAGGAACTGAGGGTCTGCAGGGCTGATGATGTTATCGTAGGTGAGGCTGCTGTTGTGGTTGGCCAGCAGGCAGGAAGAGTTGATGGTTCCCGGTGGGGGATTGGATCCCAAACCATCACCGTGCATGGCAGGTAGGTGAGATTTGTTGCCGTGGCGATTGTTGTGTCTGAGGGTGAGGGAGCGGGAGTTGAGCGTCAGAGAGTTGAGCTGCAGCGGGCTGGAGCTGCTGTTGGTCTGGACAGGAAGTCCGGCCTGCTGATTTCCTCTCGCAGGGCTTTCTTTAGGCTCAGAGCGGGAGTCATGACCGTTGGTGTTCCCTTGCTGCTCTGATGTCTTCAGCAACTAAAAACACAAAGACATAAATATCTGTTAGACAAGGATCAAAATACGATATGGAACAAAACACCCTACCACATTAATATCAGACTGAAAAGCACCTGCTCCGGAGGAATGGGTGACGATCCTCTGGATATAGCTTCCAGGACGGGCCGTAGCTGCGGCACAGTGGGAATTGATACAGGAATGATAGATTTGGTATGATGTCCCATTTCTAAAACAGAAAACACATTGTGATTAATTGGAGGATACAGAAGGTAGATAAGTTTGTAATTTTCTCATTCAAATTCCATAAAAAGACCAAACTAATGTTGAGTTAGCTGGTATGATTAGTAACTAGTGATTATGTAAGTCACATATATATATTTTACAACTAAAATATTCATATTTAACAAATGGCTACTTCCTAAAACACTTTGGCACTGTAGTAGCAAAGATACTCAAATAGGAGGAACTGCAGTTAGTGTAAAAGATTGCCCACTATACGTATTTTGGCACAATGACCATCATCACCATGAATAGGATTTGAAATAAATATCAGGAGACATATCCTTTAAATGACTCTGCAGGCTTATGAAATTAGATGTATACTATATATACTTGGTATCTTGTATAAATATGTGTTTAACAGAGTATATGTGTGTCATCCAACAGTACCATCCATAACAGTGAATTGGCTTTTCAGCAGGCCGTGGTCGGGTTTGGGGGGCAGCGGTGGAGGGGTCTTCACAGGCTCCAAAGCTCCAGCTGACATTCGCTGACAGGAGAAAAAACACAGAGAAGCGTGAGGGATCTGATCTCTTGACAACTGGTCTAGACGTGGTCTGAGAACATATTTAACTTTGAATTTGACATACTTTATTTTGGAGATCCTGACTCTGTATCCCGTTGTCCCTGACCTTCACCGGCCTCTGCCTTTCAATCTCTGGTCTGAGGAACGGAGCCTGGACGTGGATCACTGCTTTCTTACAGGGCCTCGCTGTGTAGCTGGAGTCACATGACAAACAGGGCATCAGACAGTGAGTTATAAAGCTTCCTGAAAAACGGAAAATGTAGTAGAAGTAATGGATCTTACTTTGGAGCGATGGGGCTGCACACCAGATACTCCAGATTGTTACAACAACCTCGTGTGAAGGGATTTACTCCTCCTTGAAACTTCCCAGTGACCTGTGGCATCAGGAAGAGATAACAGTACACATGTATTCATTATAATTAGATAAATCATGTCAGGGATAATAGATTAGAATAACACAGCTGGTAAATCTAAGGATGGAACGATATGGGATTTTATCTTGGATCGCATTAAAAAAACATAATAAGTTGATCATGGTGAATTACTTTTATCTGGATAATCATGAATATAATCACATTATTTACTTAAAAAAGCTGATCCTGGTTTAAAAATATAGAAATCATCATGAAGGAAAGTGTAAAGAAAATGTGTGTTATTTGACAAAATGTAAGGTAAAGTGATTTCAGTTTCGTTTTTTAAGCATATTTTAAGAATTATGGGGTGGGGGGGAATTTTTCTGGCCTGGTTAAGTGTTACAGAACCTTATAAAGTTCACTTTTTAATTAAATCAGACTGACCTGTTCATTGGTGGTTCGTCCTCTGGATACCAGGTACAGGTGGAATCCAGCGAGTCCCAGGACCGGGAGAATAAACAGCCCTGATATACTGATCACCACCAAACTGTACATGCTGTTAAGGAAAACTGCTTGACATAAGTCTGATTTAAGTTTGATATATTAACACAAATAATCTCACAGATAGATGCGCTCACACACATCTCGAGTGTGTATAAGGATACGTGACAGTGCAGTGCAGCTTCCATAACTCGTCCCGGTGGTGCAGGACGTATATGAGGCCGAAGGTGAAGACACAGATCATGTGAGCTGTCAGTGAAAACAGAAACAGGAAGAAGTAGCGGTAGTTTCTCCTCCCGATGCAGTTATTCACCCAGGGACAGTGGTGGTCAAAGTCCTGAGGGGGACATTGTGGGAGAAAATGAAAAGACAGAAAAAAGAACACATACATAACACAGTAGAATCCAATGTGCTTTGTAAATACACTTTGTTTAATGCTGAACCCTTTTTCAAATTGCATTTCTACAGAGACCACAAAGGACCTCAGAAAAGGATTAACCTGATTAATGAGATCTCTCTCCCTCCATCACACTCTGTCCATCATTCACTCTGCAGAAATCCCCTTTATTGACTTTCCCAACACACACACACACTGCTACACTCACTCATAAGCGCCACTCTCTCCCAATCTGTCCATCCGTGCCGTCATCACTCATTCTCTACGACTGATTTCCTTACTAAAAACGATGAAAGCCCAGTCTCTTCTCTCAGATTTAACTCACCTCCACACAGTGATCACAGACGCTGCAGTGGGAGCAGCGTGGGGGTCTGTAGAAATGACACGATGCGCACCATTTCATCCGCACCTGGACGCCCTTCACATCCACGTTTTTGTACAGCGGAGCGCGGAACTCATCATCCTTGTCCTCGTCCTCGTTTGCTGGAAATGTGAAATTGTTGAAATAACACCTCCACAAATTAAAAACATTGTATTTTACAGTGAGCATAACATCCCTTTGATTACGAACCTATTGGAAGCACACCAGCATCCATAAAGGTTGCCATGGTGAAGTTGGCCAGCACAAAAAGGAAGAGGATGGCACAACATGGTGGCACAGCAGGGCAGATGTTCACAGCCAGCCACGGGCATCTGAGTATACAAGCACAACGGAGGGTCAATTCAAAGCAAGCCTTGCAAGTATCCATCCTACAGAAGTTGAGGTTAAGACAAAGCAGGGCGACGACAAAGATTTTAAGGGATAATCTTCATCCCATTTATTCTGATGGGAGCAGAGGCTCACAAAAGTAATTGTTTACAGTGAAAGATAAGCATGTATTAGTGCCCACAACAAGGGATTAAATGCTGGCAAAGAGTCTCTGAACCCTGCAGTAAAGGCACGCAGCTAACTCTAGCTGTGGCACACACTGAAGCAGGTCTGGATACTGCCACTGACATTTGGTTCCATTATCGTTCATTATTTTGGCATAAAATGTCCAAAAATAATAAAAGATGCATGTTGAATTTACTCATTCTTGATGTGAGGTTGCAAATGGCTCGTTTTAGCTTATAAATTGTCCAACACTCAAGTATATTCAATGAACAATGGTATATAAAAACAGCTTAAAGTGGACCTATCATGCTATATTTGAATAATATATTTTAGGGCCATACTTATATAAAACATGTCTGTGAAGTTTTTTTTTCAAAATACCAAACAGATCATAGATTTTAGCCATGCCTCATTTCGCTCTATTTGCTCTATTCCAGCCCTGTCTTCACAAGGGCTGATTCTGTGGCAAATGAGCTGCAGCTGACCACGCCCCCCTGCAAAGGAGGGGGGCGAGGCACGAGCGTCATGTTACCATGCTGTTACCATGCCACGCAACCTCTCATTCCCCTGATAGGCTGGTCCTGGCTGGTCTACCTGCATGTGCCATCCGACCTCTGCAGCTCATCCAAAATGCAGCGGCTCGTTTGGTCTTCAACCTTCCTAAATTCTCCCACACCACTCCGCTCCTCCGCTCCCTTCACTGGCTTCCGGTGACTGCTAGAATCCACTTCAAGACACTGGTACTTGCGTACCATGCTGTGAATGGATCTGGCCCTTCCTACATCCGGGACATAGTTAAACTGTACACCCCAGCACGTGCACTCCGCTCTGCATCAGCCAAACAACTCGCTGCACCAGCGAGGGGGACCCAAGTTCCCATCAGCAAAAACACGTGGGTTTGCTATCCTGGCTCCAAAATGGTGGAATGAGCTCCCCATTGGAATCAGGACAGCAGATAGCATGCTCATCTTCCGGCGCAGACTGAAAACTCATCTCTTTCGACTCCACTTTGAGCGATATAATTACTAACAAAGCACTTATATACTAATAAAGGGCTGATTCTTAAATCAGGTCCATTCTTTATACAATTTGCCAAGCCCTTGTGAGCTTAACAAGAAAAATTTTTTAATCAAAATAAATCAAATAATCAATTATAAGTCATTTGGTCACATTACTTTTTTTTTTCTAACACTTTTCGTCCCTTTTAACATCCTTCCTTTCTAGGT
The DNA here is from genome assembly GCF_000735185.1 of Notothenia coriiceps. NCBI lineage: Eukaryota > Metazoa > Chordata > Actinopteri > Perciformes > Nototheniidae > Notothenia > Notothenia coriiceps. The sequence goes on along the minus strand of NW_011362912.1, from coordinate 391,922 downwards.
CTACCAAAATATCAAGCTCAATGAGTTTACACTCCCAAATGTATAAATAGTACGTTTTACGTGAAAACATGTAGAAAATATGTACTAAGTACACCAGGGGCCAACAAGGGTCCCTTGAGTGGTTCACAGTCTTTTGTGTTGGGAGGAGAGAAAAGGAGAGTAATGGTTTAGAGAATTTTTGCCCCCCGACGTTGCCTAGACTAGTCTTGACTATGTCTAAAACCTTAAAAAGACTGAAGTCTTTGCCCCACCGAGGCGGATATACCCGTTGAGAGGTGGATAGTAATGTAATGTACTGTAAATCGACTACGAAAAATAGGTTTCGCTGAATGTTATTCACCGCAAGCTGTTGTTCTATGTTTGAACTTCTTTTGTCTTAGTATATTCATGTAGTCCAAAGTATCTCGATTTTGAAATTTCACGATAGTTGACCGAA
>NW_011362912.1:386528-391441 GCF_000735185.1 Notothenia coriiceps | reverse complement strand
TTTAAATGTATTTATTTATTTTATGTTTTGTGAGCTGAGCTGTGTGGTTTCATATTTTATGTATCTCTCTGTACAGCACTTTGGTCTGAGGTTTTTAAGTGCTATATAAATAAAGTTGGATTGGATTGGATTGAAACATCCAATCGTGAAATATGAAAGGATGTACTGTAAAAACTTTGGGGGGTTTTTACACATTAGTTACACATCTGTATTTAAGGGCGTTTCGACACCTGCGAGTCTGAACCAAAGTTTGTGTTTTTGTCCCATCGTATACATTTGATCCAGTTCTGGTTTCTTTGTATTTGCTCCTGTGGGTATTGTCCACAGTAATAACTGTTACATGTCTAATATGTATAATGTGTCATTGTAAAGCGCTTTGAGTGCCTTAAAAAGCGCTCTAATAAAAAATGTAATGAATTATTATTATCATGTTGGGCCGGGCGAATTGAGGAGAACAAATTCAATAAACCATAAAGATACAAACTCAGAACAACAAGAAAAAGTACAGGTTAATTTGCATTAAATAAGCCAAACCATTGAAGTGCTGGTGCATTGATTTCATTAGGTTTGATACCATATAATTGAGTGATAAATACCGGCGCACATCTAGAACAGTCAATACATTCAGAAATGTATATAAAGTAGGGACATAAACAAACTATATTATGATATCCAGAATCTAAAACTAGTGTCGTAACTTTTAAAGGCCACGCATTGGCCACAAAAAAACTTGTAACTTACTGAGAAGTCAACAGTTTATATAAGAAACCAATATGCCTTCACATTCATTGATCTATTACTCAAACTGGTTTGTACCTTAAACAATAAACCCAACGATGCAGCTACATGCATTTTTTAATAGAGGCCCGTAACATTCCCTAGGGCCATATCCCGTCACATGCCAGCACTGTGTGACATCTAAATAAAACAACGGCACAGACCCGCATTCATTTGAGCCTCAAGGCTGAGTGCTTGGAAAAACTCATAAACCTGTTATCCAGTAAAAATATCTTGAATATTTTGTATGCATGCTTCTTGGTTTTTGGCTCTTTTCTTGCTGTAACAAATGCAAATGTCCCCTCTGTGGGACGAATAAAGGTGTTAATAACCAAGTTGTTAAACGTTGCCACAATGTAGCATCATCCAGAAAAATCCTGCATTACTTTCTACAACTTTCTTGTAATTGTCCTGACAAGAGAACAAAGTTAGAAACTGCAACATCCTTTATCAACGTAGTACTTTGTGCTTTTCCAACGCGTTATTATTATGCTTGATATCTAATTGAAACTGCAACACCCTTTATCAACCACCAGATTGAGATTGAGATAGAAAAGTTAAAAAACATGAGGCACAGTAATTGTTACTTTAGTGATGTCCCACAACTTATTACTTTGTGTCCTTGTAAAGCCAGCTCAAGTGAGACGTTTTTGTTACACGATTAAGAAGTTAAAGGTCACCTATCATGCTATTTTTAGGCAATAGCATAGGTCTCAGATATATAAAATACATTTCTATGAAGTGTTTTGCTCAAAATAGCCTCTATTTCACTTCCTGTTTCAAAAGTGCTGATTTTGGGTATAAAGCTTTAAAAAAAAAAAATATTGATACCAAATAAAAAAGGAGGGGGCTGAGCTCATGGGGGACCCGGCAGCTACTGTCTAAACTAAATACCTGCTTTGATGAAACGTCACATCATGGATTATCAAGGATTATTTCTGAAACAGTATGGAGCTCAAAGGCTTTCTCTCTTGCCGGTTATACCACAAGGTGAGTTCCTTTTTACTTCCTGCTTCTTCACTCAAGTGAGGCGTTTTTGTGTCCCGATTAAGAAGTTAAATAAAGAAACAGGATTACTTTTGCTAAAGAAAGACAGCATGGTAATGGTCTCCTCTTGAAGGAGCTGAACACATTTAGCTTGCAGCCAAAACCTTTTCCTAAAGCCAAACTTCTGTCATCAGGCCGTGTCTCTAAGCTAATTATAGAGTGTACACAGAATTGCGTTTAGGGATGGTGAAAGTGTGACGCAACCAAATATTGTAGGAGGACACATCCAGCTATGATGCAGTGGTGCCATCACAATCTACACATAAAAATGTATTCAAGGTAATAAATCAATTCCAGTGCCAGAGGAAATGGTGAGTTCAAACACCCGGACAGAAAGGGATAAATCTTGTTTTACAGAGTAAAGTCTTTCATGGTCACTTCATATCCTTCAAATGTGAAATACATATTTTTTTCTTGTAGAATAATCTGGCTTTTCCATACAAACACTACTCCTGTCTTGGGTTAAAAATAGAGCAATCTCATTAAAAGGAAATGACCAATTAGTGCAGCACTAATACTTTATTTCGACACATCTTAACAGCCCTAAACTAAAAATATCTACACTATTATGGCAACATTGAAGATGGTCACTAAAACTACTGGACATAAAATACTGTTCATGTAAATATATCTAATAGAATATGACCCAATTTGTATATACAGTACACTATGTTCATTTTAATTCATTTCTTACTCCATGGTTTTTCATAATTTTCCAGGGTACATGGGCGAGGGAGTGTGGTCGTCTTTCAACCAGAAGGTTGTGGGTTCGATCCCAGCCCGTGCAGCCAACATGTCGATATATCCTTGGGCAAGATACTTAACCCTGAGTTGCTCCCGATGGCATGGTGAATGTGTGTGAATGTTAGGTCCTAGAGCAAGTGGTACTGCTCTGTATGAATGGGTGAATGACATGTAGTATGTAAAGCGCTTTGAGGGGTTGTAAAGACTGGATAAAGCGCTATATAAGTACAGTCCATTTACCATTTATATGCAGGAATCCTGAAGTCAAATGGAATCCCTTTTAAGACCCTTTCCATACATTTTAAGACCTCATCGCCACTTTGAGTTTTAACCGGCCCAATCAACAATCCTCCATACAACCTCCCAAAACGACTCAAGACATTAACAACATCCGACACATACGATCGCGGCATATTCGATACTATCACGCTCCAAATCGAGGTTCTTCCCCTAACACACAATTTAACCTAATACCAAACGTCATGCACGTAACAATCACCAAACAAAATACAGTTATTAGATACAAGACATAATATGTCACACGATACATAACATGTGCAACACTATAAAGGGGTATAATCCCCGTATTGTGGACGTACATGTGAATGAGTTCATTGGGGAACTGTACCTCTTCGGCGTTTCAAAAGGGAAAACATCGTTCGTCCGTTTTTATTAACATTGTACTACACAAAAAGCACAATAACTCAATTAAACGAGATGAATTATAGCGTCAGGATGCTACATTTATAAGCCGTACAACGTATCAGCGCTAATAGCCAGTGATGTGCTGATAAGCACGTCGGGATTGCATCCTAAAGATTTTTCATGTTATATTTGAAGAGCGATTCCTTTACATGAGTTTTTTCGTAATATTGCCGGTTTGGCGTAGGTATGTTCAAATCCTAAAAGGTGAAGTTTTATTTTAGCCCATAGGCCGGAGACAAAAAAGAGAGAGTGACCCATTCAAACACTAGTCCACCTGGTGACGATAATCTTTAATTTCCTTTTTTATAACATAGGTACAGTGCAGAACTCTCGCCAATAAACACTTTATGTAAAAAGACACTTCCTGACCAACGGAGACCTCCTATTATCGGTTATATCGTCAAGTCCAAAAATCAACAGTCTTCTCGCAGGACGTCCCTGCTTTCGTCGTCATCAGGTAGCCACGACACACGTGTATAACGTACAGGATAATTTCGTAGCGATACTCCCTTTGGTTCTCACAGATCCGGGGGACTGTAGGGTGGAACGACTTCACAGTAGTAATTTCCTACAACTTAAACGACGGTCGGTGTCACCGAGACATCACCCTAGCTGGACGTCCCTTCCTCCCTTTCTCGTAGTCATGTGTTGTGAAATTTTGTTGGACACAAGAAGATTCTGTCACCAAGAGTTTCACCCCCGTGTCTCCATACTGTCCGTTCCCCTCCCCCCCCGTACTCTCGTCCTCCTTCTTACCAATAATTTTTATTATTATAATAAATTATTATTTTTTTAGTATAAAACTTTTTCTAATAACTAAGCTGTTTTTATTATAGCCTATCATGCATAATGCAGACGCCAGAGCACACAAAGGTAATTTCGAGCCGACACGATACACACGACCTTGCTCGGTAAAACACACCGCAGCGGCTCTCTCTCTCTCGCGTGGCCATGGCCTCTAGCAACAACAATCGAAGACCACGATCGCTCGATGCGATTGCCTATATTCGCCTCAAAAAAGTTGTTGTTCACCTCCCTCAGAAGAGGACAGTCTGACTCTCTGAGTCACAAATAGAGTCACCCAGAGTTTTGAAAGAAAACAAGGCTAATTACATTGTCAATAAAGGCGAGATACAGGGGCACCCTTTAAGTTCATCAGTTTGTCGGTTGTCCATTCCTATTTTTGTCCCGCGTGCTAAGTGTGTCCAATAGTTAATTCTATTTAGTTTCTATGTATTTTGTCCCCCAGCGCCCCAGATTTTCATAATTCAACATTAGTAAATAGCTTTTACTTCGAAATTTTCATAAATTGGCCGAAAGTTCCTAATGAAAAACATCGACAAAAGTTATTCATAAGGTTTACAGTTTCTCCAACAATAAGAATCGCAGACGGACTACATTAGTAACGCATCCACACATCCAACTAAGACACATTAAAATAAAATACCGTAGGGCAACCTAAACTGCAGTAGACTGTCCTGTAGCGTGTGAAGTGCGAACTATCGGGCGAGCTTCCAGGCAAATGCGGGCCAACATTTGTTGTAGCAATACCCCTTACGTTCAGACGCCAGGTTTACCAAACCTTCTATTCTCCTTCCTGTTAGTCTAATGACACATAATATCATTTCACTCATTCAACA
>NW_011362912.1:385012-386483 GCF_000735185.1 Notothenia coriiceps | reverse complement strand
AAAGGGCTGGCTTTTCTAAAGCCAGTTGAGTAGCACTTTAAATGTTTTAGCTCTATGAAACCTGATGTACTTATATGATTCTGTTTTCTTCAAGTTTGTATCTTGTTGGTCGAACGCACTTATTGTAAGTCGCTTTGGATAAAAGCATCAGCTAAATGTCATGTAATGTAATGATAGGTGGAGAGTTGCCCATATAGGCGGAGCACCCCGTTTCTGAAGTCAGAAAAATTCAAATCTGTATCAGTCTGTATCAGATCCGTTGCAGCCCCGTTTTTAGAGATTTGGGTATGGAGGAAAAGAGAGAGGGTTGTGTTTTCTGACACTTGGTGAGTTCCCTGGCACACCGGGGACACATATTCATATATAAAAGATGTACAAAAGTGCATTTTGCATGATAAATATGTAAACCCTCACATTTGAGTAACTCGAACTATAAAACATCTGGATCTTTCCTTCCTACAATTTCCTGCTTTTCACAATCTTTTTTTTTTCATAACACTGTTTACTGAATATTAACTAATAAACTAAATAAAACTAATTTTTTAAAAAGAACAATCGAGTGTCCGAACCAGTTTAACATATTTCTTACTGGACTAAATTCTTAGAGAACCATCACTTTATTTCCCACCGACACACTGTGTGTGTTTCGCGTTATACTGAATGGAATGATTATATCTCTGCTGTGTGAGATTAGAGGGAGGGGCAGTGTAATCAGGCTATAGTGAGGAAAAGATTCACTGGATTATATGAACAGTGTTTGATTGAACATCACAAGTTAACCTACATATATACTGTGTGGGAATTATTTAATTGAATTAGTTAATGTTATAGTTTTTGGTATGACATAGTGAAAAAGGGCCTCATAGGACTGTTGAATGGAAAATGTATAACAGGTGTCTAAATCAATTTTTAAATCTCTTTTCCAGATCTATTCTCCACAGGTAAGAAAACCATAAATACATTTGAGTGATTAAAACAAAAGGTCTTATGGAAAGTGAAAACGCTGACTAAATTAGGAGTCATCCGCCTCAATTATGCGCCTCATCCCAATGCAGCTTCAATCCCCAAACCCCCCAGCTGGTTTAAGGCTGTGGGGGAGGGGTCCACCCCCCTCGAGAGGAACGCCTGCTGATGCCATGCCAGCTGCAAACCCAGTAATCCCTGGATTATGATCTCTGGATTACAGACCAGTTCTGCTCGTCCAGTGCATTGTGGCTTCCTCACATCAGACATTAAACACAGATCGTGAGGTCCCCATACACACCACACCTTACTATATACTGGATATCATGACATAAATCAAATCGATTCACTAACAGTATACCCGGAGATGACTCCCTTATAGATTCTTAGGAAAGACTGGAGAAAGGACAAGATTTTTTTGTAGACTCCAACAAATGTAGAATAATGAAATTATGAGTATTTTAAGATATGTGACAAAAAGATTAAGGAGCATAACATAACACAGCCC
>NW_011362912.1:370064-384996 GCF_000735185.1 Notothenia coriiceps | reverse complement strand
CCCCCCCCTGTAAGGCTGGTATTAAGGATATGTGTCCAACTCCTTCTCACTAAATATGATCTTGTGTTGACATGTGCCTAAACTGTCATAGCTGATCAGATCATTAATCTGTGTAACTCGAGCTGGTTAGTTATAACAGTCACTCACAATAAAAAATGCTATTAAAAAAACAATCCTTCAATCATAAATTGTAACCCTGAGATTTTTAAATGTTATAGTATATTTGATGTTCTCTATTTTGTCTTCAGATGCACGGATTAATTATTTATTTTTTCCGTTTCAAGGCCAAATTAGTGTGTTATGACAAACGCAGGCCTGTTCCCAATCAGCAATGGCGCTGCAGATGAAGGTGAACTGGGAGCATGGTAAGAGTTCATCCGTCTGATTTTCTTATGCAGCAGATTACAGCGTGGACAGCCAGCCTCCATCATCGCTCTGAGGCCATCTGGACCTCAGGGAGAAACAGTTCATTACACTGCAGCGCGGCAAAGACAAGCCCCACCTAATGAAACAGCCCGGACAGAGCTGTATTAAATCACACAGAACAGTAAGCTGCACTCGCAATCTGCACACTGCCCCAATCCCTGCAGTGGGTCAGTGGCACAGCAGACGCCAAACAATTGGTCAAGCAGCGAGCTCGCCACTGATGACAGCCAGAGCTCCCTTCCTCAAACGGGCCATTGTCACGGTTACATAAAGGACATCACTGCCATGTAATGTGTCAGATTTATAAACAGAAAGGACTGGGGGTGATGCCGTGGGTTCAATCTTTTTCATGGGATCAAAGACTTCCTTATTTCCTTATCCATGTTCTCACAGTGTATTATCAGATGGAGATCAAGTAAATTCAGGATTAGGATTGTGTGTAAAAGTTCAAAAAAATCCTTTCAATGGACTTATTTTTCTGATGCACGCAAGTAAAGCAATTTAAGCTTTATACATGACAGAGGATTAGGAATACAAAGTATCTGTATATTCGATATATGGATTTTTTTATATTTTTTAAGGGAGACACAACACATTTATCTTCACAAATGAAAAGTTGAAATCTTAAATCTTGTGTTTCTCTCTTTCTCTTTATCAAAAAAGAATGGAATCGGCCTCAATGGTCGCTAATGCATCCTTACAGTCAGAATGGTGGAGAGGTCACAAGAACAGTAGCTTATTCATCTTGGCAACATAAAGAGAATAGGTTTATGGAAACACCCATATGAAACAGAACTGTATACAAATAATATGCTAATGTTCCCGTTCAACATGAGACCAAATGTTTCTATGGATGTCAGTTTCTAACCACAACAAAGGCCAGAAAGTGGCCTGCAACAGACTGAGTAAGGCTTGTTTTCAAGCCTATTGCCTGCAATTCAAATTGGCTACTAAAGCAGTTGTTTATAACTATCAGCCGATTAAAGGAGTGAAAAGTCAGCAGTCAATGAAAGTATAAAATAGACAATAAAAAAAGGTTTTTCAATAAATGTGAATCAGTGCTACTACAAGAGGTCCATGAGTATAGAGTCGTACACAAAAAGTATTACGCTGACGGGCCCAGTAGTATACGAGTGTAGCTGCAGGCAGACAGATGCACACACACACACACACACACACACACACACACACACACACACACACACACACACACACACACACACACACACACACACACACACACACACACACACACACACACACACACACACACACACACACACACACACACACACACACACACACACACACACAACTAAATGCATGATCTCCCACCAGGCTTATTCCTGACGGAGATAATAAAAACAGTCGTGCTCAATTCAATGAACTCAGGGGTTTATCAACTTAACCTGCAGCTCCCCTTCAACATGTCACATCCAGAGAACAACATTCCTGTCTGCAGCGTTTCAGCACAAGTGTAGCTATTCTAGTTTCGACATTATTTCTGTATTCTAAATAAATGTTCTGAACGAGAGCAAAACACAACCTAATTAACAAGGGACATTTTTCTGGTCGTTCTGATGTCAGTGGTCTTTGTTGGGCGTAGGCGAACCAGAGTTTAACAATGCACAAAACCTTGAGCACTAACCCCAACAACAGTTCACGGTCAAAGGACCAAAAGCAGGAAATGATGATGAATTTTAGGAAAACAAAAGAGCCTTTTTAAAGGTTGTTTTGTAACTGTACCAAACCGGCAGTGGAAACAGAAATGGAAGCATGCACCCTCGCATATACACACACACACACTGCATGAATATTGGATGATAAGATGAAAGGACTAAGACGTTATTTGACTGCAGGGTTTATGATTAAAATTATGGGTAAAAGGATGCATCAGGTGACAAAGAAAAGGACTCAAGGCTGGATGATTTTCATGAGTGTTCCCATGATTCACAGCAACCAGGGGTAAAAACAAGGTGACGTTTTGACGGGTGACAAGCGGTGTCCCTTTGACTCAGTGTTACAGAGACGAGGTTGACAGAGCGTGGCACCTGTCCATCTTCTGGAGGAGAGGAGTCTGCAGCTGCTTACTGGGCACACTCACAGGATATCACACTGCTTATTGGTCAGATTATACGTGTACAAATGTTTTGGTCTGATGTTGAGTATTTTCTAAAAATATAAACGGGACAAACGAGACAAATTCAGGATGAGAACATTGTTATAGACTTTAGAGATGATGGGTGTGATACAAATATTGTTATTTTTATACAACACATTCTATTACGAAGAAATTGACTGACTCTAAACCAAATGTTGCCCAATTTTCCTAGAATTACAACAATATGGCACCACTACTAAAAAAGAATGCAATGAAACCAAATGTGTATTTGATAAATATTTAACTTGAAATATTACCTTTTGTTTTTATCACTATTTTTTAAATATTTTTGTATATATTCTTTTACTCTTTATATGTACCTATGTGTCCTACCCCTGAAGTACATTTCTTGTTTGTGTATAATGTTTGATGAACCTGTAGATTTTCTTGAATAAAGGAAAAATGACTCTCCCTTAAGGTTGATATATCACAATAGGAACGTGCACACACTCACTATTTTAAGCCAGGAGCTCTATTTTAATCACTCAGTTAATTATAAAGATTTCCAGGTTATAAGGTCAGTCGCGCTAGATTGCAGCCCGTGTCCCATAAGAAGCAGCAGATTCATCACTTGTTCTTTCAATCACTTGCAGTGTCCTGGTTTTGCTGGTTAAGCAGTCCAGTCCCAATTAAGAAGTCTCATCTCAATCCATCACGTCAGCAGGTCATTGATTTCTGTTTCTCTCGCTGAGAATGAGTGGGTTCATCCGGGTTTCTCCACCTTTTCTGGCCTGTGAGCCTGCCACCCGAAGGCGTCATGACCCAAGCAATTAGCTGCTGTGAATATCTGTGTATTAGAACATGGAGAGCGCTCCAAATGGATTAAGACAATTCCAAATCCCTTTAAGTAATTTCTAATATTACTCAAATATAATAAGGTCAAGACAATAGTTGGATTTAACTTTGCATTAGATTTGAGACTTCCGGAGAAATTTGAGCGAGTATGTGCTTGTTATTATTAGTTTAGACAGCCTCATTTTGTATCACAATATCTCTGAGTGTGGTTTTATCACAACATGATTTTATTAAAGATGATAAATGATCTTATTGAATTATTGCCCAGCCCTACCCTAAAGTAAAGAAAGTGTTTTATATACTTCTCACATGATATGTTTAAAAATTAAACTCAATTTCTGTTCAATATTAGTTTTTTTCCAGCAGGATCTCCAGCAAACAAGGGCTTATATTCCTGACGTTATCTATAGTTATATATATATTTAAAAAAAAGGTATATATAAAGAAAGGCAAAGGTAGATATGAGAACGATAATGGAGCTTTCTGAAAAAAAGATTAAAACTACTTCCTGAAATTCCTTCCAAAGAGGGAAGAGTAAACATCTGCATAGTGAATTCAATGACCCCCAGCCTCCTTTTTTTCCAGATGGGGGATCATATGGCAATGAAAAGAGGACCCTAATCCCAATCTGGTGTCAGATTTCCAGTTGAAACGGTGCACTGCTGGAGAACATGGAGAAAGTAGGACAGATATGGCTACAGAGGTCAAAGGTCAGTTGACTAGCATAGAGCTGATGAGGTGGGAGCCTTTTCAGTAAGTCATATCATGTCAGAGGGGTTTTCATTTCCAAAGTAGGGTACTGCCAAATGTGACAGTGGTCTGTTTTTTTAGCTTCTGAATGTACACAAGTAAAGCCTTTGAAATATTGATAAAGCTGACTAACCTATAGGCCTCATTTAAATTGGATTCGAGGGTATTATGGGATATTGTGTTTCATTGTTTTCAGCATGCCAGCATTGGCTGGCTTTAGTGCAGCCTCCCACTAGTTCCTCTCAAATAGGTCAGAAACAGGAGGCTAAAATTATCCATTTCACCACCTCATCACCATGTTGTATTGAAACGGAGATTTAAAATCAGCTTTTCTGATCTTGACACACACCAGAGAGTATTGATTTATTTCAGCTATATGTATATTACCCATGTGGGTCATATTGACACTTTGATACATGTTGATTGTGGGTGGCTTATCCCCTGAACTGTGCTTACTCCGAGTCCTCAGGGTGCACTGGGCAGGCACCCAGGATAGCCCACATTGAGAGCCAACAAGGTCAGATATACCTTCTGCCAGCAGGGTGAAGTCAGTGAGGAAGAAATGGTTGTTTTGAACAATTATAGTTAAATGGTTATTATGCTAGTTACTATAGCAGCTTTCTGGTTATTGAGAATTAACTAAATCAAAAATAATGGGTCAAATACTGTTCAATATTCCGCTTACAACCATGAAAAGAAGAGAATTACCAACAAGTTATAATCAAAATCCACTTCCACATGCAAATAATGACATCGTTAAATGAAAGAGTACCTGATGCATGGTGGATGAACAGCGATGGGTGTCAGGATGGATGGATGATTTTTTTCTGTTGCGCAAACCAACAATGCATGTCTCCAACTTTTCATTTGTAGGGTCGCACTTACGTGAAGACGAAGAACAGGGAGGTGGAGCCGACCAGGAGGACGGCGGCCGTGCATACCGGGATGAAGGCGCTGGGCTTCAGGGAGTCTGCGCCGCTGGCGGGCATCCTGTCCTCTCCGGTCTCATCAGAGCCTCATACTACCGGGAAGACAGCGAACGCACCGCGCGAGGACCTGTTAATGTGCCTCTTTCTCTCAGACTGAGCCCTTCGTCAACCTCAGGGAGCCGGAAAGCAAAAATCATAGTCGAAAAAGGAGTAAAAAAGAAAAAAATCCTGAAAGCCCGCAGCGGCACAGCTCACTCCCGCATGCCGTCCTGTCCGTCTGTCCCGCAGGCAGCAGCCGCGCAGATGCTGCCTCTGGTTTATCCGAAAGGTGGAGCTTTTACTCATGGATCACGTGGAGCACTACTACATGCCCAGAGCCCCGCTGTGAACTAATGATAGCTTTTTTCTTTTTTTATATAATTAATAGTCAGCCATGTCTTTTGGTTTTCATAGTAACAAGAAGTTATTAATAACATGCAACATTTAATATAAGAAAATATATTATATGATCTTTTATTTTATTTTTTTGAGAGAGCACTGTCAGTCACCACTTATTGATTGTATAGATCCGGTACAAACTTCCTTTAATGTTCCTTTTAATAGCTTTATTAATGGTAAGGCCCAATTGAGAGGATTATGCTAGTTGGACCAAATATGAATTTATCATTATTTTCAAATATGAATTTCTTTTATACCATGATTGTGTAGAAAAGTAAACTACTAAAATTTAGCATGTGCTTACAATTACAGAGGGGGCTTTAAAAAAAAAGAGGAAAAAAAGGAACCCATGAGCATTCATTGATGGGTTATAATGACAACAAGTTCACCTTGTATAGTGACCTTCGTTGCTCCTGTATGACCTTTTATACAAAGAGACCAAACAAAAAAGAGAAAGTGGTGCCAAGTACCGCAGAAACACGTAAATGTAAAAGGGGAACGAGACATTGCATACACATTACACAGTAGTGTGATAGAGATGTTTGTTTTGAGGAGAAAATCAGGAATTTGTCTCACGACCGGGGTGTAAAACCATGCGGTGCTGCATAAAGAACTAATAGGCTCTACCGCTCTGCAGCTGGAAGTTAAGAAGTTATTTTTTCCACACATAAAAAACAAAATTAAGATCCCACTTACACGTATGAAGTTCACTCAGTTTATTTTGTCATATGCAAAGAAGTAGAACTGAACTACAGAGATGATAATAAGGGTGGAATTCTTCCTAACCTAACCTATAGTGTAGAAACAACTGTTTGACACTACAGGGTTATTGATTGTGGTTCAGATAATACACTAGGGGTAAACTCGTTGGGAGGGTGTGTCATGGCCTCAGTGGGACTACATGATGACAGCTCAGTGAGGGAAACCAATAGTGAGATGTTTGAACTCTACAGTGATTGGGCCTGGCTTCTTACCTACCTCTATAAATACCATAACACATCACAAGCTTAGAGAACTGTGAGACCAGTCGACTGTATAGTGAAGTTCAAGTGTCACCTGATCCAGTGAGCCATGGATGCTGAACAGCTGATTGAATCCCTCATCAGATCACTCATGTGTTTGGCAGGGATTCTGGGAAACAACATGCTGGCTATACGCTCCCTGCCTGGGAAGAAATCTGGCATCCGCACCAACGAGCTCCTTTTCATCAACCTGGCCGTTTCCAACCTCATCACCAACTACCTGGTGGACCTCCCTGACACCATAGCAGATTTCGCTGGACGTTGGATCTTTGGGGAAACATTCTGCAGAGTGTTTAGTTTTTGTGCAAACCTCTCAGAAACCAGCAGCATCTTGACGACCTTCTTCATCAGCGTTTTCTGGCACCAGAAGCTGGTGGGCTCCCTGAAACGTGGAGGGGCCCCTGTGAAGCTGGACAACCTCTTCTTGGTGGGCTGTCTGACGGCCGGGAGCTGGACGGTGGCTGTGGCCTTCAACGTGCCACACTATATGTACGTCGGATTGGTGAGAGGCAATGACAGCCACTTAGACTGCGAGGATATGTTTCCTGAAGCAACAGCCGCACAAATCTACGAAATCTTCTATCTCACCCTGGCTAATGCTCTCCCTATTGCTGGTATTGTGTGTACCTGTGTACAGATTGTCATCACTTTGTTTCAAAACCAGCTCCGCGTACAGGGGAATGACTCTGAAGCTACGAAGGCGATAGCTGAGGATAAACATAAAAGTGTTGAAAAGAGTAACGATGACAGATCAGTCAGCACTATTTCTGATGGAGGCAACACAAAAGATCCCAAAGACTCTCCAACACACGTTTACACAGGCGTGCCTCCTTCTGGTCCAAATGGAGACCTGACGGGTCACAGCAGCCCCAAAAAGGAAACAAACACAGACAGCAGTGATGGACATCCACCAAAGGTCTCCAGCAAGATGGCAGCTAAGCCCAGTAACTCTCCAAGCGCTCAGGTGAGGGCAGCCAAGAGCGTGGTGGCTGTAGCCAGCGTGTTCGTGGTCTGCTGGGTGACTCATCTGCTGCTCCGCATCACCAACAACATCCACACATCGTCCATGGTGAAGGAGGTGGCAAGCTATATAGCAGCCTCCTACACCTGCATCATCCCCTACATATTCCTGTACGGAGTGAAAAAATTGTCTTGCTCATGCAAAAGGTAGAAATGTGTACAACGCAGACAGAAGAAATGATCAGATTTGATCATTTCAAACATCCTTTAGCTGTTGAGGAAACAAAATAGATGGGGATAAACAGGGTAAAGTGCAAATGTTCTAGTCAATTGGTAGCTAATCTCCTTTTTTTCCTTCAGTACTACTTTAGATCTGAAATGCTTAGCAGTATAGTATTTTCTTTGAGAAAAATGATAGCAACTAAATCATTTCCTAAATCAAATACCAAACATTCCCTAGGTTCGGTTCTTCAGAGTGGATATTCAGGGGGTTGGACTGTTGTTCAGACATAAAGACATCACAATGCAAAATGTTGGTAGTGAAGGTTGGAAAATATAATATTGCTGCTCACTGCAGTTTAAAAGAGAACATATCATTCATGTATTCTACCTGTAGTGCCCAGAGATGCATGAAGACATTATACAAATGTAAAGTTCCTCACGGATTACATTTCTTTCCAATCTGGCTGATGTACGCAATATTTTGGCTCTTCTATTTGTGTACTGACTGTTATTAAGATATATCAACCCACCATCAGGTAAAAATGATTTTGTTTTTTCATGAGGCTACAAATTGTGCACTTGAGTGTAAAGCTAATTGGAGAAAGAAGGAAAACACTGCACTGTTGGTGATGACAGTAAGAAGTCCTGAGTGCCCATTGCAATTAAAGATAATTGTGTGAACACAAACAGTGACACCATTAAGTCTAATATTGCACTCCCTTTGCAGAGTCACATAATCAACCCAAAGCAATTAAATCCTCCTTTCTGCTGCCAATTGTTCGTAATGTTTAGTTTTCCTAGTGTTTTCAAAACATCCACATACACAAAAACCATGACAAGTTTCATTTCTTTATAAAAATGTTTTATGTTTTTTTTTTCAAAGATTTCGGTGTAGCACTGTGATCTGCACCGAGATAAAAACTTGCTCTACATTCAAAACAATCACTTAAATCAGCCAAAAAGACAAAATGTAAATGATACACATGGAAAAAAATGTTTTGAGTTGTTTGAATGACCTTTGGCAGAAGAGACGACATTGTGGCCAAGTTATGTACATAATTACAACATCCATCACTTTGTTTGGAGGTAACGTAGAAAAATCTGAATGACTCCCCTGTGATCAAAAGACTTCAGGTCAGGTATCTTTACAGAGGGTAGTCATACGAAAATATCAAAAATTCATTATCAATAACTGCTTTTTCAATACATGAAAACCCAAATATCTTTTCAATTTAGAAATCCATATTTTAGACCTAGCTATGTGAACACAATGCAGATAACCAAGTTGTATTTCAGCATAATGTTTAGACTTAGAACAAAATGTATTAAATAAGTTATAAAACTTCTTCGGTCTCCCTCGTCTTTGTTAGAAGACTTAAGAGTTATCGGCTACCAAAGTCCGTTATAAAGCACTCGCTAAGCTGGAACGTATCAAACCGAAGGGAAAAATGAGCAAACTCGATCAGCTGTTTAATTAAGGCCAACAGTGCGAGATCCAGAGGTCACCTGTCCCGTGAAGAATGGCATGGCTAGCGTCAGTGGAGTTTCTCCAGCTTCGCCTGCAGGGACTTGAAGTTCCCGATGGTTTGTTGAAGAGCCGAGTTGGGGCTCAGAGACTGCAGCTCCACCAGGTATCCACAGATGTTGTCCAGACACACGTTTGTGAACCGGCGTCTGAAATGGAGGGTATACAAGCTGTTAAACCGGGTTTACTGTAGGCTCATTGCAAGTTCTCAGTTTAAAAACACACTAGTTGCCTTACTGATGCTACTATAAGTTTCTGTATTTCTTATTTTTATTTCAACAGACAGTGATTACTAGCTGAGATGCAATGTAGGGACATTTGCATTTAAATCACTATCCACCCTTTACATTGAAATAGCTTTAGGAACACATTGCTGCCTCCAGCAATAGAGCATGAGGCAGAGAGAAGCAGCAGCAGCACAGGGTTGCAGCAGGTATGTTATACGCTGTAGTCAGGTGATTTAAATGTATCAATGAAAGGAAGAAGTGTAGGCTACATGATAAGAAGGAAATACAGTTTGAATAAAAGTAATACAGTACAGTGTAACACTGTACTGTATTACTTTTTAATGTACAAATACTTTGTTCGACTGTACGATATCAATAACAATAATCCACAGCTCCTTTCTCTGCTCCAGAGGATACAAACATTTCTAGCAGCACCCTGCCAAGGCAGTAAACCTAGGGGAAACACTGCTATGTACATTCAGGCCTTTGAGTATTGTCTCAAGAGTTTTTCTATCTACTGTGTGTTTGACTGACTGAATGTATCTGCTGGCGGTAGCACAAAAGTGATTGACAGACACGATGCCTAGAAAATAGCAAAAAATGCCTCAGTATGATCAACACAAAGTCAAACACTACAGCACCCACTGCAGGCCGGCAGCTGAACAGCAGTGATCACCTGTCATAGGTTGGTACTCTGCTGGGATCATCCACGTATCCTGACAGAAGAACGTGGATACACTCCACCAGGTGGAGAGGTTTCTTCAGCCGCTGCCAACAGGGATCCTACAGGCCCCAACGCAGATTGGTGGATTCAATAAATTACAATTTAGTCTTCAGTCCACAAGAACAACAACTGCTGCTTATAATCATGTGCATACATTTCAGTGAAACTATAAAAAAGGATGGATTTAAACAATCTTTTTTGAAGCATGTACCCGGGTTTTGAAGAGTTGGTCATAGACCTCGAGGAGGCGCGGTAACTGAACTCCGATCTCCTGCATGGTGCAAGTGACGAAGCCCACATCCCAGTTCAGCCGACACACTTCCTGCTCTAGAAACTTCACTAGGAACTCTGAAACCACAGGACATCGACACGTATTAGCATTGCTATGTCGGCACAGTGTTCATCAGTGTGGGGGAAAGGAGTTGGGATTCACATAATTGATTGAGTGCCTGTGAGTAGGTACCAAGGATGTATATAAAATGAATCATTGTCTCCGCAGAGAGGACAGGTTGGTACAGGTTGTCAGTTACGAGAGGGCAATCACCGTGACCCTGCAGGCCTGTGCCCGTGAGACATGTATGATGCAAAAGGGAAGTCTAATTATATTACTGTTAACAAAGTAGTAAACAGCGAGGCGGAAAGTTCTAACGAGGGGAAAATTGAACATAATTACAGGAAGGTATATGCTCACCCAGAGGGAAATATCTTGGTGTTCCGGCGTAAATCCTTCCCAGTGAGACCAGTTTCAAACTGAGAGTCCTCATCCTGTCTGCTGGACTCATGGCCACGCTGTCTGCCATTTCTGGAAGAGACAAAACAATAACCATTCACACATGCAGCTAATAAAGGCATTTAAAAAGGATTTGCAAACAACAATTGCAGATTTAACACGCTGAATGGCTTTGGTCTTCTACACATTTACTTTCCTCTGAAATGCATTCAGGTGCACCATCATACTTTTTTGAAACAAATGTTTAGACTGACGAAATAAATATTTAAGACCATTAAGAAGTTGTGGTTAGAGTAGTTTAGTTTTTAGGTTAGTGTGGGGTATGTTTTTGGGTTGTAATGTTCACATGAACTTTCTCAATTCTATATGTATTGTAAATTGTACTTGAATTTCTATTTAAACATCTGAATGAATAAATAAAATGAATGAAAGAAAGGTTACTATTTTAAGAAGCTGTTGACTTGTCACTTGCCTTTCTCCATGATCTCCTGCCACAGCGAGTGCACCAGGATTGGGTCGGAGTGTCCCGCACAGTGAATGATGGCCAGTTTGCACTCGGACAATTTGAAATGGTCAGCAAACTCCCCGTAGAGCTACGTCGGAGAACAATAACCCAGCATTTATAAAAGATTCCCTTCACTTTATCCTCCTAATCCCCCAGCTCCTCATCATCATCATTATTCTGCTGCAGTGTGTGTTACCTTGGTGATGTCCATGAGCTCAGAGTCTAACTGAGAGATGACATTTTTCACTGAGGGATGATGGGAGTACTGTCTGATCAGGGTGTCCTGGATCTGGACTTGAATACGCACCAGCTGGGAAGAAAACATAGAAAGTTAGCGCCTGTGACAACGCCTAGTTTTCTCTCAGCGTGATCACTGCCACACACGTACCTCCATCTTTTCTTCCAGCTCGTGGAGGAACTCTCCGTCAGACGCCTGAGCCGAGATGCAGGAGGAACTCTTAGCAGACAGGATGGCTCGGGCGATGTACTCCAAACGCTGCTTCAGTGAGATCTCAGTGCTGCAGAATCAGAGAAGGATCAAGAATCTTTTGAGTCTCATGTCAGTGTCATTTTTATTTTATTTCTGGAGATATTTCATTTGAATCTAACAGAATTAAAAGTATTATCCAGTTGTTGGGAGTACAAACCTGTGCATGTCAGCGAGACGAGCGAGTACGTGAGCCGCTTTGCCAAAGTTACGGTTCTTCTCGTAGTAGCGCCACAACAGGTCCATGTTGTGCACCTTACTCTGGTCCTGCTTGATCATATGCATCAGATGTTCCTCCAGGTACGGAGAATTCACCTGGACAACAGAAGACAGCTGTAAGATACATGGCAAGCAACAACAACAACAACAACAGGAAAGTGTCTCAATTCATTAGAAAACACAAAAGTTGTTGATTTTTGGGTCATAAACTCTGAATAATTTGCTCATTTCTAAAAGGTCTGGGGATTTGTCATTAAAATAGGCAGGGGGGAAAAAGCCTGGACATAGAAAACACAAACAGGAAATGAATTAATACCAAGATTGAATTCCTACCTCTAGCAGCTTGTCAGTCAGGTCGGCCTGAATCAGCCAGTTGTACAGAGCGATGTGAAACAGCTCGTCCTGAGACCGCTGGGCCAGACCCAGGATCTGCTCAAACTACAAGGAAACAGAATATCCTCATTAATAATGCAGATCCTGAACATTGCTGTGGTGATAATTTAAACATCAACTGTCCCCTTTATACTCACATGAGCTGTAGCTTCTTCATTACTGAGCATGTTGGGGTCAGAGGTCATGACAGGAGGCCCGGGCTGCTTCGGTACGCTGGGGGACTGAGGGGCCGCCTTGCTCTGGTTCACCAGCTCCTGCATGGTGTCTGTGATGCACTTATAACAGCACAGCCTGGAGCAGACCGAGGGGAACAAATGTTGGTGATGACAGGAAATGGCTTTCAACGCTGCTGATTTGGGTGCCGTTTCTTTCCTGCGTTACCTTTCCTGGAAGGCCTGCTGTCCCGCCCCGTCCTCCTCGGGCTCTCCGTTCTTGTAGAAGTGGGGCCCCAGCCTCTGTGGGTCCTTCTTGTCTGCTGCTGTGAGGCACAACTCAAGGACGCCCTCGTAGAAACGCACTGAGACCATTTAAAAAGCATTAGTATTAGTGTCAAAAAACAAATCACAGCATTACCGTGTGTGTTGTCTGTCCTCACCTTGTCTGTACTGGGAGCAGACGAGCGGCAGATCTGTGTGTTGGCTGATCTGCTGATAGAGCCGTAGAGACTCCTTCAGTGTTCGCTCTTTATCGGCTTTGTTCTGGATCTGCTTCGAGCTCTGCAGCAATTCATTTGCCTGAGTGGGAGACAAAAGCAACATATTAGGACACATGAATCAATGCTGCTAAATCAATCCCGTTGAATGACTCTTTTGCACCCAAAAGCATCCGGAAGTTTGCAAGAACTGTACAGACATGATTTGTACTGTTAGGATAGTCATTCAATTATAATAGTTAAAGGTCCCATGTCATGCTTTTCCGGTTATTACCCGTCCCCTTGTGTGTTATGAAGGTTTTTCTGCATGTAAACGGTCTGCAGAGTCAAAAGGTTTAGTTGCAGAACTATAATAAAGTAGATATAAATTTCTCAATAATTAGGATGACACTGATTGTGGTTATTGTTTCTTATAAATACAAGAGGAGAATCGAACGAATAAGTAATAGAAGGACAAAAAGGCAAGGTCGTTCAGAGGTCCAAATATATTCAAGGAGAGTACCGTAGGTCGCAACAGGTAGCGACGAGGCCTGAAGCGGAGGACTTCGAAGGAGACATATAGTCAAGTGGAGTAATAGAATCAAGGTTCATGTAGGGTTTGTCGTAAGAGGATATGTAATAGAGAGTATGTAGGTGGAACTCTATGTGCCAGGTAAAAGGAATTTGTGGAATATTCTAAAGAGGTAGCAAGGAGGAGACGGAGAAGTGGGAACGGGTGAGAAAGACAAGTCATCAAGTATAGTATACTTCCGTCGTTCAAAATTCCTAAATCACTAGGCCGTTCTCGACAGACCTCGGGGCGCGTAGTAGTGGCGGGGCGCCGTCATACAGATGTAGTTTCTATTGCGCAGACACCTCCGGTAGTCGTTGTGCGCTCTGTAGACGGGGGGACGGCATGTCGTCGCGCTGTCGCGCACGACGGAGGTTCATGTTTGTATACACAATACCAAGTAATTTTGCTCCAAAAATCTTTATGTTATGATAAGACAATTCTAGAAAATTTTCGGTGGCGGCTATTTCAGTCCTGTATTTAGTTGGAAAGAGGAAATAGAAATTCTCTGTAGTACGGTAAAGGTGACGTAGTATTAGGTAAAACTAAGATGAACTTACCTAAATATAACGGACGTTAAAGTTTTGAGTGACACCAAAGAAGATATGTCGTAGAGACAGATTCATGCACATGAATGTGACTTAAAGTAGAAACGGGGAAATTGCCGGACGCAACGATCTTGAAGGTTATCGAGGGTAGGGGGGGGAGGGACACCTCGTGTCACCGACGACTACAGCGCCTGCAGCACCACATTAGCGCGACTCGAGGCACCTGCGCCAACAAGGACATCGCTATGTGTCGCTTTGTGTCGGTTGAGTGGGACTCGTGTGGTGTTTCAGTGTCGGCTTTCATTTTGGTATTCACCCGCAACTATAACTCATTCTTTTTCCAACTATTTGCGACCTCTTACCCAGCGTCTCTCTTAAGCGGCGTAGGTTGAAGACAATAGTCGGACGTCCGGTCCCTCCTCTCTAGTCGTCTCGACGGACGTGACTCACACCACACTCCTTCAGGCACCTAACAGTTAAACCTGGTTAGTTCCCCCGAATTGCATTGCCGAGGGCGCCTGCATTGCATTGCCGAGGTGCTAACAGGTAAATCAAGGCCATGCACGAAAGCGATAAGAGCATTGGCCTTCTTAGGTTTTACCTATACTGCAAAGTGGTTGCTCCGCAAAACCCCTGCGAAGAGACACATCTCAAATGAGCGATGTCCAC
>NW_011362912.1:363325-370019 GCF_000735185.1 Notothenia coriiceps | reverse complement strand
ATATAGTTGTTAGTGGATGGATTTAAAATTTAAATTTAATTATATCTGTTTTTTGTATGCTTTTGATGAGATTTTTTTGGGTTTCTGTGAGGTTTGGGAGTAGTGTTATGGTTAATATATAAAACACTTTTTGGACGGATTTGTCCATTTCACCTGTCTCTGATAGCGCTAGCTGATGAGCTGAGCCTTAAGACACCCTTGTTACTTAAGCCCCAGAATATAGATCTGCTCTCCTGATCCTTTGTAAAATTGTGTTAGTTCTTTGTTCAGTTTGACTCTACAAGATAAAGGAGAGTTGCGTAATTTCCTTACGTTGCTTCTATGGTCGCATGGGATCGTCATGAAGATCCAGGTATTTTAATCGTCAGCAGTCTCCAGTGCCATTTTGGTGATCTTGAGCAGATTTCTGTTCATCCAGATTGCCTTTAATCTACGGCCCATGTCTTTGACTATTTAGAATAAAGTTCATTTACTCAGCCGTATGTATCTCACCTAGATCCCTACCTAAGGTTTACTTCTGGTATTAGTATCTTTTACACGGTGACTCCATTTCCAAAGCGAGGCTTCATTCCTTTTTGACCCTGACTGGCGTGGTGGGTCTGTAATTCTGTGTGTCAAATAATAATTACTTCATCTGGAATGGCTCACTGCAGGTGGCGAAAGAAAATACAGAGAGTAGCCGAGTGAGTGATATCTGTTATACATTAACATTTGAGTGAGGTGGACGCACCAGTTTTAGTTTCAACTGATCTTTTCCATGAGGTTACTATGAGGGAGGGGGAAATTGTGAAGTTGTTGACTCTAACTAAAATCTGATCTTTCCCACACAAACAGCATCCAAGACTTGACTATACACAATATCATCAAGGGAGCTCCACACATCTGCTTGGTGAACCACCCACCTTGTATATTTTTTACTATATTAACAAATCATCAAAGCTTAATGTTGGTACCCTGATTTAGTGTCATCTTTGTCTGTATAAAAGGGAGATTCATACTTATGCCAGCGCGCGCCCTCGCGTGGAGATAACAATATCTTGATCAGTAGGCTTGATCTCCCAACTTCAGACCCGATTATCCTGTCCTGGCAGCTATACAGCGTGTTTACTTCTCTTCCTCTACAGCTTTTAGGACGTCTACACAGGACCTAGAACTGTTAGATGGGAAGTGAAGATGTTTTCTTTTTTTTATGAGTTTCTGCAGGACTTTAGATGGAAGGGATTTGGTAGATACCAATGGCAGTAATACGTTAGAGACAGGGGGACACCAAGTATTGGTGCAGAAGACCAGTCGGTTCTAGAAGAGTAGTATGGATCATGTCAGTGGGCAACAGGAAGATGTGTTCTGATTATTCGATGTTAGGGTGATTGTATATTTGTTTGGTGATATGAAGAGAAGAAAAACAGTATGCCTAGGTCGTGGTTGATGTTTAAATAATGTAATTAGGACTCGTTTGTACAAATACACTGGGCATCTCAATCCATCTAGTATAGTGTGAGATCTCTACACGCTAAAGTGTGCACCTGGGTGTTCTGTGGTAGCTGGATAAAGGATCTCCAACCTTTTTGACCGATATTGTGATCCTTCCATGGCTATTTTGTAAGTAAAATAGTGGGATTGTGTACACTCAAGTAGGAAAGGGTTGGGCTGTGTAGGAACTGTGCAAAATTAAATCGAGTATTTGTTATCTCAATTACGATTTCTGTTGTCTGTGGCCACAAATCGATTACAGAAGAACACGTCCGTAGATATATAAACGTTGTGGGAAATTATATTTGCTCGCATTTCGCCTTCTCGCAATGATGCCTCTCATTATTGTTGCGTATATACATCCCTGGGTCCTCTTTTGCAAAGTCGTGCGCATGGTCACCGCAGGTGATATTAGTTTGGCAATTTTTTAGCACTCGCCTTATATTATGAAGTCCGCTCGACCAGGTTGTGCTGATATTGTCAGACTAGTATTAGATAATACTCATTATAATTATATTTTACTGATTACAAGTGAGCTGATTGTAGTGCCTTTTGTTCTCATATTTCTTCTGTCGCGTTCATGCAAGAAGGATGCCTCACTACCGCAATTTCGTTCTGACGTTATACGGTATTCAGAGGTAGTAGGGAAGTTACACAAGAGTATTAGAGTACTATGTCAAAGGGACAGGGATGGGTGTATCCATTAATGTTCAGTTGGGAGGGTGGGGAGCATTATTGAATTATATCTATGTATGAGTATTATTTGTAGGGGTTAATGTAGTGTTGTGAAGTGCGTCTGACAAAATAACTGTGTGTGTTGTTTTAGTTGGTTTGTCAGCTGTAATTAGTAGTTATGAAGTGTCAGAGGTAATAGCAGACGTTTATGTATAACTATACTTATCTGTTCAAGGATTATTTATTAGGTTTATAATTACTTAACATGTTTCAATACGGTTGTTTGCAAAGTCAATGTAATAAATCGTGAGGTTTCATAATCTGTGAATACATATAATAGTTGACGAAAATAATCGTGGGATGTATGAGTCTTTCATGCCATAATGCGAGCAGGGATGTTATTCCGCTAGTTGGGGGTTCAAGTTCCCAGGCTACGCGTCTGCAGTCAACAGGGCTTTGTTGTGTACATAATCGAGGACCTCTTGCGCTAGACCCTGCGGACAATTTCGATATCAACGTCTTGCTCGTGTTAATGTTGAATGGAGTTTGGCGTTGCATGAATGGTTAGTCATTTTTCCGCTTGCTCTGGAGGCTCGCTCCATTAGACGGTTGAAATTCTAACGGGACAATAGAACGCCCGTTGTGCGCAGGCCTTGTAGGCGAGCGCGCGGCCGCAGGTTTCATTCTGCACGGGCTGCGGAAGCGAAACTGCATTGATGGGGAAATGACTCTGCAATGGTGAGGTGCGTTGAGGGTCTGTGCGCTCTAATTAGTGTTGGTTTTGTACCCAAACGTGCTGTCAGATGTAGAAGTAGCATCTGCCAATTGTGGGTTCGGCAGGACATGTTTGTCTGTTTTGTTCAGTTTTACTCGCTAACTCGGCTCCATCTGCATCACTTTTGGCATCATATGCCACAGGTGTGATTAATCTATGTGGCAGTGGAGATATATAGTCTATATTTATTTTGTTTTTACTAGACTTTCTGGCGACTATGCTTAGGCCCATTTACGATTTTTTATTACTGTTATATTATGAACAGAGTAGGTTTCTTCTTTAGCTTTATGCATGACAACACGTGTTCATAACTGCTCACAGGACTGCTGTGTATAGTGTACTTCATACCCTCACTGTTTATCATCATTCAATTAATTCTATATTTTAATATCTGTAGATTTGTAGGTAATTACTGTTCACTTTACGCTTGTTGCACTCCCTGGTTAGAAGCTAACTGCATTTTGTTTGTCTCTACCTGTAAATCTGTGCAATAACATAGAGTTGAATCTAATCTTGAGCAGGAACAAATGTATTTACTATTACATATCTGACATTAACAATTAAACACATGTGTGGCATTCTTTATAAAAATGCAAAACCGAGTCAAGCCGACTCCGAGGTGGCGGTATGCACCTTAAAGTTGTTTTGCAATCCGCCAAAAACGAGAGAAGAAGAAGAAGGCGAAGCAGCAGAAGAAGCAAGAAGAAGAAGAAGGAAGCCGACTGCTGAGCTGTCCGACTTCAGGCGAGCTTTTTGAGACCTCCCCCGGCTGCGATCGGCTATTCTCGTCTACTTTCGAGGCGAGCCGCAACGCGTCTCAAACAAGCCTAACATGTCAATGTATCCTTGGGCAAGATACTTAACCCCAAGCTGCTCCCAATGGGCAACGGTGTGTAAGTATAGGAATGTTAGTCTCCTGAGCAGGTGGCACTTTGTATGGCTGGAAAATATCTATATAAATGCTGACCATTTTTATTTTTGCACTGTTGGGATAGGTTCCAGATGCGTCCATAAGGAAGCTACAAAAATGGAGGACATACGGTTGAAAATACGCATATATGTTGAGGCATATTGCTAAGCGGAAAAGGTTGTTTCAAAACGATAGTAAATCTAATGTAAGCTCTAAGGCAGACAAGCTTCTGGTGTCATTCGGCCTAGAAGAGGGGCCAATTTAGCATGTTTACAAACCCCAACCGAAACTCAGACCAAGCAACAAATCCTATTGATTCTGCCTTCAGGCGCCAAAAAGGAAGGGATCTTTACATGTGCATTAGTTAGACAGGAGAGAATGTGACCTTAGATGGCTGGAGGTAATGAAGGAAATGTGAGGGGCAGGGATGATATCCCCGAGGTATCTGTGATCATCTGAATGCATGCCTTCAATAGGAGGGGTACGTACAGACGGCGGGATTCAAGTTCCTCTCCTGCCTGTCAGGGCAGAGCAGCGGAGGTCGATAATGTGGAGCGAAATGGAATGTCTGGCCCCGAACCTCAGCTCGCAAAGAATGTTGTGATGGCCAAACGGGATGGCCTACAGAGGAATCTGGAGCGCTACCTAAATGTGTGTATTGTTATGTGTTTGTATTAACAAACTCTTTGGCACTTCTGTGTGTTGTTCTTTCTCTTGTAGTCACTTTTAATACCCCAAAGGAGTGGAATGAGAGATGAAAGATTTAATTAATCGCATCTATTAATCTCATCTGTGTGTATGAGCGTGCCTAAGTATCCATCTGTGTGTGTGTATGTGTATATGTGTGTGTGTGTGTGTGTGTGTGTGTGTGTGTGTGTGTGTGTGTGTGTGTGTGTGTGTGTGTGTGTGTGTGTGTGTGTGTGTGTGTGTGTGTGTGTGTGTGTGTGTGTTGGCTCCAGCGTCACACTTCAGGGACAGAACAGTGAGTTGAGAGAGCAGTCAGTGGGATTCTATAAATCAGATTAGGGACCTGCTGTAAGTGATAGCACTCTGTGGAGGGAGGCGGAACCTCGGAGAACAGAACCCCACCAATGAGGTCACTCCACCGTCAGTAGCCAATCAACACCCCCAGAGAGGTCAAGACCCCCTGACCTGGCTTTGAGTCAGACTACAGAGAAGCCAGAGAGAGATGTGCTGTCATTTCATTTGATTCGCGAGCGCGCCCTTATTTTATTTTCGAGATCTCTGGATCACGCCCCTGTCTTCTTTATGAAGTGTAATGTGAAAGGCAAAGAAGTCTGTGTCAGCAAACAGGCCACGGAGTATACGACTGCTCTCCTCCATTAGCAAATGACATCCTTCGGGGACATCAATCCTGCACGATGGCTCTTTGTTTTTTGTCCTTTGCCAGTGCTCCTAAATCAAACTGTATCTCGAGTGTCTGCGCCGAGCTGTAAAACCTCACTCAAACGTTTCTTATCGCTAGCTCAGCAATGCATTATCAGGCAGGCACAGTAGTGTCTCCATTCGCAAAACACAAGAGGGAGGAACGGGGATGAGAAGATTGTGGGATGGATAAGAACAAGAGGAAGGTGCAAAGATTGAAGTTTGGAATGGGTGAAATATTCACTGCTGTAACTTTTTAGGATAAAATACCTCTGAGTCTTTTTAGTTTTTGTCTTATACTCAATAGCAAACCCAGGCCATTTATTGTGCCGAGCCATTCATCACTAACACAAACCACTGGTCTACCTGCACATAGAGGAGTTTCATCTTGGACTAATTGATTCACAGTGAAACCACAAACTGGTCAGAAAGTAAAGAGTGGTGCTACTGATTCAAAACGTTTGAAAATCTGTAGATATACCTCTACTGTATCAAGAGAAAATGGAACTGAGCATTGAAATTACAACGGAGGAATGAGTCAACATGGGCCAATCACAACACAACTCATGAGTTTGGATGGAAAAACCTCACAAGATACTTCATAACTCCTAAAATAAAGAGTAAACAAACTGGTTCACAACAAACATGTTTGCGGTTATGTGGGAATAGAGATACAAATCACACACACATTGTCAGGGAATGTCATACTCTAAGTTCCTTTTTGGGAAAATGTGCATTCTACTAATGGAGACATTCTGGGTTATAGCAGCATTTAAACTTTGGAAATATAAATGATTGTGTGATTGATATCCATGTTATTACCAAGCAAAAAAGCAATAACAACAAACTGGTGTAAGGCTGAGCCACCTTCTAAAGAGCAGTGGATGGATATTATGAGAGAAGTCTATATAATGGAAAAAATTACTTACCAACTTGGAGTGAGAGAAAATATTTGATAGTAAATGGAACAAAATTGATAATTTATGACACAGAGGAAAATGTCTAAGACAAACTAATATATGCTTTTCAAGAGACTATACAATATATGTATGTATGTATGTATGTATGTATGTATGTATGTATGTATGTATGTATGTATGTATGTATGTATGTATGTATGTATGNGTAACGGCTCCGCGGACGTAACGTAACGGCTCCACGGATTGGTCCATTTAGTTCCGGGTACGTGCTTTCGTAATCTCGTACCCGGAAGAATCAAATGGATGATGATCCATTTGATTCTTCCGGGTACGAGATTACGAAAGCACGTACCCGGAACTAAATGGACCAATCCGTGGAGCCGTTACGTTACGTCCGCGGAGCCGTTACGTTAAGCCCCCTTTGATTGGTCCAAATTGACCAATCCACGGACTTCCTCACACACACACTCAGTGCAGGCAGCTCTGCTGATCTCTCCTCCCTGGCTGCAGGCTGATAACAGACAGTTGGAAGTGCGGCGAAATTCTCTCTGCAGACCC
>NW_011362912.1:358391-363280 GCF_000735185.1 Notothenia coriiceps | reverse complement strand
GAGAGATATGCACTCTACGCACTACTCACTATAAACAGTTAAGAAGTTACTCAAGAATAAATAAATAAAAACTGATCTTGAAACTGTTGTAAAAACCTACAACTTCTTCCTTCCAAGTTCTCAATCATGTTATTTATTTAATCTGCAGCTATGCCTTAAAACAGATACTTCAGACCGATTATAAAATGTGTTTAGGAAAAAATGTAATCTGACCCCATAAAGCACATAAGTTTGACTAAAAATCCTATACTTCCACTAACAGTAAATGAATCCCCTTTAAACCACAGGCCCCCGGTCTTCGACAGGTTCTATCTATGTAGTGGCTGGGAAAATGTTTGGGCCAGTCTCTGTCGCTCGTCACTGTTCTCCCGCATAACAGTCACTCTCTAGTTCTGCCTTGATTCTGTTGACTTCTTCACTGGTTGAGACAAGCGACCCTATTGGACACCTCCCTTGTAGCCAGACTTCACCACAGCAGAATCGAGTTTCTGTTTTCAGGGCCTGGACAGCTTCACGTCAGGGTATTGCGCTCCCTTGCATATTTGGTGGAAGCCCATCTCTTGACCTCACTAGCTGTGTCGACACAATAGTTCTCTTGTGGGGAACAAATCACTTGTAATCTGTACCTTCTCACAATTACAAAAATAGTGTAATGCAAATTCTACTCACTATATTTTAAATAACATTCAACCTCTCCCTCCCTGTGGTGACATATGTGGCTCTATGTAGTCTGGTTTCTAAATACCCTTGTGCTGAAGATGCATCACCTGATGGTCTGGTCCTCTAAGCTTCCTAATTTTGTGGTTATACCAGGCGTCAGTGGCATTTGTCAGTTTGGCGATTCTGTTCGTTTTACATCCCTGGGACCTGCTTCTGTCGTCATCATGGAACCTCCCCTGGTAAATGCATGGGGCCGTTGTTTGTGCATTGTCTCAGACACTCTCTGGAAACCAATGTCCCATTGAGAACAGCAATGGTAACATCTCTCGAAACCGCACAACCTCTTCCTCCTGATAGTCGGTTCTGGAGACATCTGAATACAATCATCTGGACACTACTCAAACTTGGAACTGTTTAAGGGTCATGCCCTACCTTCTCTCGCTTCTTGAGGCTATCGTTTGATATAGCTGCATTTGCCTTGCCGCTTTCTTATACTATTCCTTCGGTATCTTTCTCAGCTATTTGGGATACTTCGAAGAGGCATCATCTTACGGATGAAGTCATGACTTGCGTCTAGAGCAGTGGATTCCTAGGTCAATGCATAACTCGTCGCAGATATATATTGTCTCCATTCAGTCGATGGTATTGAGCTGCGTCTAATGCAACAACCACAAGAGTCTCACAGGCTTGAACCTGCGCAGAAGAACCGGGGAAGGCTTTATATCTGACCGCGTTCCCACAGCATTACGACAGCCCCCCACGATGAAACGTCATGCGTTCTCCAGTGCAGTCCTCCACACTCCTAGAGATCGTCTTCAGGGAGACATACATGTCTTCCCCCGGGTTCTTCTTTCTCAGGGTGTTGGAGGGCATGTAAACTCTGTGTTGTTGGGTAAATGTGGCAGCCCAATACCTCGACCTGATTTGTTGGAAGGAAATGTAACTCTGGAGAGTTTGGTGCAGTTTGGCCTTGGAATCCACTGCTCTTGGCCTCTAGTCTCCCTTCTTACATCCGTCCAAGCAGTGCCTTCATGTTCTCCCAAGCGCACAGGTGGCTTGGACTGTGTATCGTCTCCAGATCATTCACCCACTTCTGACCTCAGCTGTGCGAGTGGAGTAGTATTTTGCCACTAATTGCTTCCTTGTCTCTGTGAGTCCATGATTGGTATTTCAATCCTCCTTCTCCAGCCGCTATCACCGGTAGCATGAGTGTTGAGCAGTTCTTGAGTCTTCCAGCTTCAGACATACATGTCAGCCATTATAAGTGCCGTTCGAATTCTCTAGAATGATAGGAAAGGAGGTTTTAAACTTCCTTTATAACCTCCTTTAGCTTAGGAACCACTGGACCTCCCTTACCGAAAGGAGAGGAGAAAATGCTGCCCCACAATGCCTTGCAGCCGCAGCATTTGCGTCACACAACAGTGGCTGTTCACGGAAACAAACGATTATGACGGAGAAATTATATCATGAAAGTTACGGTGCTTATTGAGCATTTTAAAACGTACGGTAAGTTGCCAAAGTGCTTTGTTTTGAACGTGCATCAGTATTATAATCAAAAAGAGAAATATGAACGTTAGTTTTTACTGAAATTATCAAATAAAGTCAACATTTCACTGAGCTGTGTGGGGTTTGTTCAACTTTTAAAAGATGTTTGAATGGTGATGTACACAGTGATAGATGTTAAGGACTAACGTTTATAATAAATACATTTGTATTGATTTTAAGATCTTTTCATACAATCATACGTATTGGGATCATTTGTATTAATGTGGACCGGAGGGAGAGGGTGACGAGCATACATTTCACTTTCCTTTTTTATTTCAATTACAACTTTGTTCATGAAGAATATGTTTCTCTGTTGTCCACGTTCATAAAGCATAAAACAACAGCATCAGAGCACGGTGCAGAGTCTCTAGATGAGTCCCTCGTTCTTATTAAACATCCATGTCCGTTGTATAGATTAGAACACTGTAGTTTCCATAGTTTCACCACAGCAGCAGACACACACAATGACGTCCGCTGGCGCATCATAAACACGTCAGATAGTGAAGGTGCATTCGGATTCTCTAAAGTACCGCAGTCTCTTCTCCTAAGTCCTTTTGAATTCTCCTATCCACTATCCCTTAACCCTGTGACGTTTCACTCAGAGGTCAAGGAATAGGAGATAGAATTAGAATTTAGGAGCTGATTTTTGGATTATCGGAACGCAACCTTGGTATTGTTCCTATCTTTCCTTAGAGCAACAAATGATATCTCTTACTTTTAGAAAAGTCTGAATTTTAGACTTATACTTAACCAATGATGATACTTACATTGCTCTTGGAGGTCAGGTAGGGCTGCATAGTCATGGCGTGTTTGACCATCAGCTGTGCTCTGATTTTGCAGAACAGGTATAGAGTGGTGATGCATGACACCAGACGACCTGAGGTGACCCCTTTGTCTTCACAGTCTGAATGGCAAACACAAAGAGCATTGAGATTTGTCAAAGCAAAGGAATATCTAACACAAAAACAATGCAATACTCATTTTGTAAGCTAATATGGTGTTTTTTTCATTACCTGCAAGAGTGTCTTCATATGTCAGGATGTGTTCCACTAGATTGTCCACCAGCTGAACACAGGCCTTCTTGGCAGGTTTGTACGACGCTTGTTCTTCAGACTTGAGCAGCTAAACAGATTTAATACAGACGTTGGATACAGTAAGATGCCCGAGAAAACAGCTATCATAAAGAGAAAGGGCATTGATGTTGAGATACCACTACGACCACACAGGTCAACAACTCACATTTTGGAGAAGCTGCTCAAACCAGTCGTAGCCTGAATCTTTGCATGCAGACACCTGGCATGAAATCAAAGCAGGACATGAGTCAGGAAATAAAAAAGTTAAACAGCACAATTAGTTTCTTATTAGGAAGCCAAGGTAATACGCACCACGTCTGTGATGTTCAGGATCTTCCGGGTCATTGCATTTTTGTCATGACTGGGTGTGGGGGTGAACCAGATTTTCTGGAATGTCTCATTCACCAGTTTCTGCATATGAAAATAAATGTTAGTATATAAGATACAAAAAGTGCCTCATGTTAGCATCATTCAGATTGTAACAAACACTAACCTTGATCCCCTCCTCATCGTTGACCCTTCGGATCATCCTCACACACATCTCGGTCACCTTGTGGAAGTCCGGCTGCTCCAGGCAAATATCTCTCAAGATCTTGATGACCCTCTTCCTGACACTAATACCTGTGTCCTGTGTGAACATGGATTAAAAGGAAGGTCAGTATAGTCAAGAAGAAATATCTTTCTCGATTGCATATTCAAACTGCTAAATTGTTGTAGTTCTACATTTGATCTTTAGGGGGCAGTGTGGGAGACTATGATTTAACCTCAGTTGAACTTTGTCATTTTAAATGAACTTTTTGGTCAGAGTTTGCTCAAGTAAATGGGAAGGTTCCACTTCAGTTGGACCAATGTAAGCCATGGCCTCTTCCACAAACCTAAGCCCCAAGCCTATTTTTCAGGTTTCAGGCTTGAAAATGACATTCCCAGAATAAATGACCATATCTTCCCTTCTAAAAGGGTTAAATTAATAATCTTTTCTCTCAAAGTAATGATAAACCTGTGAGTTGGATGCAGAAAAGTCAGAATCAATATAGATGTTTTTTATTTTAAAGAAAATTCAGTTTGAACGTGGTAAAAAACTGTAAATTATAGTGTCCGCCCAGAAGTTACCGTAATTTTGCTATTGTTGCTACGACATCAATTAGGTATTCGAATTTAAGGTTACACGACACAGCGGACCACTTTACAAGACTATTATATTTAATATTGTTACATTTTGACGTTAAGCAAAATTATTATAGAGTCTCGTCCGGTGAAGGATGCGAGATATCGTTATAACTTAACGTCGCCTCTGCGGTGGAACAATTTTTTTCTTATACTCACACACGCCCCTGTTAAACGGAAGTCTAAGATAACGGAGATTGCCAGTCTTTCTCTACAGTGTACAGTTTTAGCTTCTTCCCCCCGGTCTCTATTCCTTTTTAAGGTGGGTTACGGGGTCTTCTCCAATAAAACGATTTAGACAGATTTTTACAGTTTATAGTTGACAAAACGTTAGTTAGAACTATGTACCGCATGCAACTAATATACAACCAGAAACCTAACGGAATCTTCAAACAGATGATTGGCGTAGTAGGGTTCCATCAACAAGTAAATATCTCATGTTTTATA
>NW_011362912.1:353763-358346 GCF_000735185.1 Notothenia coriiceps | reverse complement strand
AATTAAAGTGAGAAACGGAATTGCCGAGCAACACTCGAGGTTATACGAGGTAGGGGGGGGGAGGACACTCGTGTCAACGAGACTAACCAGCCCTTCTGCAACACTTAGCGCGACTCGAGGCACCTACCACAACAAAGGAACACAATCGCTAATGGTGTCGCTTTGTTCGGTTTGAGTGGGACTCCGTGTGTGTTATCAGTGTCGGCTTCATTTTTGTTATTCACACCGAACTACCCCCCCCCCCAATACTCATTCTTTTTCCAAACTTATTTGCGACACTTTACCCAGACGTGCTCTCTTAAAGCGGCGTTAAGTTGCAGACACAGATAGATCGGACGTACGGTCCCTCTCTCAATTGTCCTCGAGGACGGGTGACTACACACACATAAACTCCTTTCAGGCACCTAACAGAGAGATATAGTTTCCCCGAATTGCATTGACCAGAGGACGCACTGCATGTGACATTGCCGAGGCCTACTTTACAGAGATGCTGTATGAGAAACCAAAGTGATTTTGGAAAATTGCACAATATAAATCTATTCAAGTAGACCTCAACAATGGAATTATGATCAGTGGAAATGGCCATGACATGTCTCCTTTAAAGATAAGGAGAAAGGTTTGATTATGTCCTACTTTATCCGGTGCATTTTAAAAGATCTTAACAAGAATATATTGTATTTCTAAAACCTTTAATGAACCATAACACATTATGTTTGTACCTTGGAGCAGACGCTGTCGTCGCTGCTGTACAGCAGGGGGCAGATGTCTCGCAGGTGATTGCTGATGGCCTCCACAGACGCGTTATCTTTGATGTAGACATTAATGACGGCGGTGATGAGCGCTCCAGACAGCTCCTTGCCCCGGATCACTACATCCTTAAAACTTGCTGCCTTCATCTGCTCCTGAAACTCCTGAAAACAGAAAGAGTGGCAGGGTGAGCAGCAATAGGAGGAACCATGGAGAACACACATCTTATACTGTGTTTAAAAAGGAAAATGGACGTGTATTACGTGGATGATTAATGCAGAGATAATGTATGAGCATCTGTTTGGGATGTACCTTCGGCAGCTCAGACATAATGAGGCTGAACTGATGATCACAGAGAAGCTTCAGGAGGGCCAGAGTCTGGTAGCAGCGATGCACCAACTGCTGGATGCCCTGCAGAGACACTTTCTCATACACCTGAGCCTTGGCTGGAAACGGAAACAAAACAGAGAGAGATACATGAATAAAGACATCAGTAACGAGAGAGAAACATAAATAACTTCTTGTTCTTGTGTTAGTACGTCAGAGATCCACATTCACTCTTTCCCTATAGATCAAATATATCACATTGATTTGGGTCTTTCCTTTCCAATATTCACAAGAAAAAGGGGTGAAACCTGCCCTCATAACTCACTGTGAAATTTCCTCTGGAGTTCCTGCTGGACCTGCTGAGAGTTGGCTCCGTCAGGACGCATAAATCCAAGCAGCCTTTGCTGCAGGTTGGCAGGGGAGCTGAAACTAACAGGGAGCAGCACAGATGTTGTTCAGTAGAGTTTGATCAGATCCAGTTTTCATGCAGTAAGTACCAACAGTGACAACGTAGAAGTAATAGGAAATGAGTAAATATGTTTATTATTGTTAACCACATAATCAGTCATGAGAAAGCTTTCATATCAACACAAATGCAGCATTGATGAAGTTCTTATTAGCTTTGATCAGTGAAATACAATCACCTGTTATTACATGATGTAAGGCTTGTACGTTACTTGAGAACACCTGAGTGTCAGGACGTGTGTGAGAACTAACAGAATTCATCAACAATATTACCCTTACGCATAAAGTAGAGTAAAAGTTCTTACCTTGCAGCACCAAGAGCCGAGGGACTGAACTGAGAGTTTTTATCCAGAAACTCCCTCAAACCGCCGAGCTCCAAAAGTACCGACTCCAGATCAAATGAACTAACGCTGCTTTCCAACTGTGGAGACCACGGATAAAAGGCAGTGTTATCGAACCATTACTACCGTTATTCTAAAAACATCAACTGTTAAACTGTTAAATAAATATGTGGATTAAGGATGCACACCGGTATCACCGAAATACCGGTTACTGGTGGCTACGGTATACGGTACCGAAATCAGATCCGGTTTCGATACTTTAAAAAATATATATGTATATATATTTTTTTTTTTACATTTTTTTTTAATTGAGTCCGTGGCCCGTGATGGCGGGTGTTATAAATTAGATTGCATAATCGTTTTTCTTCATATTTTATGTATTTTTCATTGTTTGTTCAATAGT
The DNA here is from genome assembly GCF_000735185.1 of Notothenia coriiceps. Lineage (NCBI taxonomy): Eukaryota > Metazoa > Chordata > Actinopteri > Perciformes > Nototheniidae > Notothenia > Notothenia coriiceps. The sequence goes on along the minus strand of NW_011362912.1, from coordinate 356,063 downwards.
CCCACAAATGATCTGTGATGGGATTTGTTTTCTCTCACCAGTGAAGGCAAATGTTTATTTTAAAGATGAGATTTGTTTGTTTTTGCAATGCCCGAGATCTCATGACCATTATTCTATTATGAATTTGTTCTCTAGTCGAATCTCAGGTTTAACATTAATTATATTGGTGCTATAACGGTCTGTTTGCATTGACAAGATGTGCTATTCACGCGGCACACCTGATGGCGGGTGTTATAAAAGATATTCCATAATCGGTTTTCTTCATATTTTTCATTGTTTGTTCAGTACTAAAAGGTCCAAGAAATCCCACAATTGAATTTAATATTCATTTGACATGTTAACTATATATCGTAAAGCGCTTCATGAGAGTAATTGTGGGATGATACATTTTCAAAGTATCACGATATGTATCGGTTGAGTATCGGTATCGTAAAAAAGTCAACGATATGCATCCCTANGTGTGCCTTGGCAGTAACTATATATCGTAAAGCGCTTCATGAGAGTAATTGTGGGATGATACATTTTCAAAGTATCACGATATGTATCGGTTGAGTATCGGTATCGTAAAAAAGTCAACGATATGCATCCCTAACGTGGATACTCACAATAGTAACAGTCTGACTCCCATTGGCCACGGTTTTTTCAAAAGCAAGACTTCCATCCCAAATATTTCTGTTAGGGTGAGGTCAGCAGGGAACAGGGGAGAAAGACATGATCAGTACTGATACAGACTGAAGAGGAACATATTTCAGATTCATAATGTGTCGATGTGACAACCAGTGACAGGATTTACTTACCCAAGAATGCGAGCAAAGTAGATACAGATGCCGTTGTGTTTCCCTGAGAAGATCACCTCTGGGCCAGCCGTCATGGGTGTGAGGGGGGCCGACCCAGAATGCATTGGTGTGAAAGGTGAAGCAAAAGCTGGGGGCACGATGCCTAAGGGCAGAGTAAGAGGAAGTTCACACGTCTTTCATAATAGTGTTACAACATGTGGTTTTTGTTTGTATATTCTGTTGACCCAAATAGACACAGTGAGTTTAAGCTTCTACGTTTAGTCTTTATCTATAATTCCAACAGTCAGTATTTATTTATGATGTACCTGGTGCTGGAGAGCTCATCACGGGTCCAACAGTACTCGGGGATCCCATGGCTGCTGGGAATCTCATCTGTGCTTCCCCTCCATATCTGATCACCACAACAACAACAACAACAACAACAACAAAGGAACTGCTTTTAATTGTATGTGCAGTGCAAGTGATTGTTAATATGAGCATGTTTTAAAAATGTTTTCTGACCTGAAGAAAGCTCTGGTGGCCCACTGTGAAACCTCTCTGTCACAGGCGGAACTGGAACAGGCCAGGATCAGTGCTGTGCCACAAGCCTGCTCCTCCTGTACGGAAATGAATAACAACTCAAATATATACACAGGGTATATGCAGGAATCCTGAAGTCACATGTAAAACCTTTTAAGACCTTTTTTAAGACCCTTTCCATACATTTTAAGACCTCATCGCCACTTTGAGTTTTAACCGGTTACCTTGGCGACACACTTTACCTCACATTGACTATATACAGTATTGATTGTCCTTCCTCCTTATCTTCCAACCTTTTTGACGCAAACCTGCATTTCCCCATAACGATGTTGTTTAACAACCGGCGTAAACGGACCTTCGCGCGCTATCAAGCCGTGAGCGTGCGATGTCCTGTTCAGATGACGTCAAACCCAACGGGATGCCATAAATAAACTACACAGAATCACACTACACACCTACGCAATGATTACATTCAGACTGTAGAATACAACCTCTTTGGACAATTTACATACTTATTGAAAACAAGCTACAAAATGTGATACCTTGGAAAATGCCATTTAATAGCCTTAATTTTCGCTAAATTGATTTATCAACTTGTAATACTTTTTAAGACCCCACGGACACAGCCTGATACAGTATATGCAGGCATTCATTAACCTGTTAAGCCCCAAGCCTGTTTTTCAGGTTTCAGGCTCGAAAATGACATTCCCAGAACAAATGACCATATCTTCCCTTCTAAAAAGGGTTAAATTAATAATCTTTTTTCTCAAAGTAATGATAAACCTGTCAGTTGGATGTAGAAAAGTCAGAATCAATATAGATGTTTTTATTCTATCCCCATGAGATAGAATTATCAACATGATAACCTCAAGGCATATTTCGAACATCAGATGATTGGGTACGTAGGTTCCAATCAAAAGTGATATTAGTGTTTTAATACCAAAGACTCCTGTGATATTAAAGTCAAAAAATTGGTACAAGTTA
>NW_011362912.1:329825-353733 GCF_000735185.1 Notothenia coriiceps | reverse complement strand
TACAGAGCGTAGGAATGGCCTGCTCTACTATTTTAAAACGGAATTGCAGTTTTATTGCTTATAGATTATCAGAACATTTCAAAAGGGACACAGCCACATTGGATATTAACCTATGGATTAACTACATCATCGTTGTTATCGTTTTAATGCCATTGAAGACCAGTTTTGACCAGACAAAACCAAGGTAAGCCATGTTAGCGTTGTAGGCTACCTAGCGCCACATGTTTTGATGTACGTTTTTGTTGATAACGTCGCAAGTTTGTATCTTTCAGTGTTGAGGTGGGCACCGTTAGATTCTGTGTCTTTACGATCCTAAACGATGTATTGGATGTGCAGCTAGGATAAGTAATAAGGGAGCTAGGAATGATTTTCGGTGCAGTAATAGCTTAGCATTTTTCGCTCGGGGCTAATTCAGAGGCTCACTGTTAGCATTGCGGGTTTTTTTTGAAAGAAAATATGAAAAAGATCAGTTAAATTAGTTTTTTCCCGTTATATGGATATAAAATATTCATAGTTTGTTAAATATTAAGGTTCCTTAGACGTTGTTTCCTGCAAATGACGCGATTTCGGCCCCGGGCTTAAGAGGTTAATTGACGATGTTTGTGTGTCGTGCAACTGCTGGCTTCCAGTGTGTAGCCTGAAAACATGTGTATCTTTTTCCGGTTTAAAGAGATTAAAACACTTGAAGGAGGGAAAAAGCTTTGTACCCTGTGCAGCTTGAAGAAACGCTCCACCTCTTCACTCTCTCCTCCAGCACAGCTCACCAGCAGGTGACGGAGCTGGTCTACCGGCCGCAGTTTTTGGAAGATATGACTCCCCTGCAGGACGGCAAGGAGTCTACACTTAGTATACAGAATTAAAACATTTTGTGGTTGACAAGATTGATTGTGTGTGCAACAATGAGAGGGAAAACAGTTTGGACCTTTGCAGAGAGAAGGACAAACTTCTGTGGAGGGATGTTGTGCTGCCGGACCACCACAGGGGAATCAGTGATGGGGATCAGTGCTGTATTCAGAGGAGAAGATATCTTGGATGGTCTCTCCTCATTAATAGCACAAAGAGCCCAAGAGTGTCCATCGACATTAGACATCATCTGCAATAGAAGGCAGAAGAAAAATAGGCATCATTTAAGGTTTCTTTCAGTGTAGCCTGGCTTTCAGGTGGTAAAGCACTCGATTAAAAAAAAAAAAAAAAAGGTGAATTATTTCTGACCGAGAAGTAAGTATAGACAGCAGTAGAAGTAGTAGTAACAGCACACCTTAACTGTCACCTCAACTTTGCTTTTCCTTGAGAGCATACCTGAGTCTCCATCAAGGGTTTCTTGAAGGGGAAGGAGTCATGGTTGATGCACCAGAGGATGTCACTGTCTTCTGTCTCTGAAGCAGCCATTAACAGAATACCTGCAGGATTTAAACAAAGAAAAGACAAATGCTATAAAAAGGCAGATCTTAAGATTATTCTTAATATTGGGGTTTGTTGAGTTTTGAGTGAGTTGGTCTTTGTGGGGAACTGAATAGCAGACATAAGAGTTGTTACCTTTGCTGTGTAGTGCCTTATGGACCTTTGCAGGTTTTTGGAGGGTAGAGGATGCAGAAAACCCGGGCGGCAGGCGGACGTGGACCAAAGCCAGCAGGCTAGGTCGCACTGCCAGGTGCCTCTGGTGTGGGAGGGAGAAAGGTGTAGTGCTGAAGTAGAGACGCACACCTAGAGAAAGGGATGTGGAGCACACAAAGTGTAAACATTTCATATTATTCAACACGTGTCCTACTGGTTTTGCTACTTTTCGTTACTGCTCTGATGTCTTTACCTGCATGAGTGACAGCAAGCAGGTGACAGTCTGACGACTCAGATCTGTCAATCACAGAGATCTGGACGATAGGTTTGAAGACTGAACGATCTATTGTCCTGCAAAAGAAGGAGAGTTAAAGAGACAGAAAAAATGATATATTATCCAGATGACAGATGTGAAACAAACACGTTTAAGGATCGACAAACCCGGACAAACCTGGCAATGTTTCCAGCAACAGCAACAATTGTGTTCTGAGACATGGTTGCCACACGACTCATGCCCTGTCCATCGGCACCCAGGTCATACACCTAAAACACAGACAAGTTCATATTACGTTTTGGACCTTGATACGTTTCTTAATTTATCCGAAACAGCAACACTTTAAAATGGGATTTCACGATTTTACCTGCAGGACACCTTTCTCTGAGCGTGTGAAAAGTGTGTTGCGGGAGTTGTCAATCGCAATCTGCACGATGGGGTCTGCGGAGGACAAGGACATCAAAAGGTTACATTTAATTTGAATGAAATCAAGGACGTTTCTTCCACATGGATTTGTGTCCTTCTCCTCACCGTCTTCAGAGAAGGAGAACTGGAGCACAGAGGGCACGAGGAAGGACAGAGAGCTTTTGGAGTGGTTGATTTTTCTGCAGCGCTGGCTCAGCCATCCCGCCTCGGCCTGGTAAGCGATCTCATAAAGGCAGCCATCCTTTCCTGCCATAAAGATGCGTCCCAGGTCTGTGGAGGTGATGGAAATGATGTAGGTGTTGTCTGTGGGGATTGAGAAGAGGGGGTCTGGAAGGAGCTGCATCGCACCAGACATGCTGTCATTCAACCCTACGACAAAACAAAGAAAAAGGTCAGAAACAGTCAAATATGTGGACCAGTGTTACTCCAGGCCCACAATTAACTGTCACATTGGAGTAAGGAAACCAAACACTATTCACAGCAAGCTGGAAACACAACATTCAAAGGAGGACTCACCAGCCTGGCTCTTGGGGAAGCTCAGCCCGAGGATCACTACATCCACTGAGGTGGCCAGTACTAAGAGGTAGTGGATATGTGGCTGTAAAATCCCTGAGAAGGAAAACACAACACATAAACATTACTCAAATTAAAGTGCTTCAATACAAATTAATAATGAATGCTGAGTTGACACATACCTTGTTTTGGTTTTACAAGGCCCACTGCCAGAATTGTTTCAATAAGGCCATCAAAATAGGCCACATCTCCTCTACAAAGAATAAAGTGGAAAAAAGCAATTAATTTAAAAGCACTGCGTGTGAACTTCAGCTGGTTTTATGTAATGTCACAGCAGGATTTGGAAAAACTTGTCCATGCTTTTATCTTCAGTAGACTGGACTACCGTAATGGTGTCTTTGCAGGTCTCACTAAAAAATCTATTAGAAAGCTGCAGCTGATTCAGAACGCTGCTGCTCGAGTCCTCACTAACACTAAGAAAGTGGATCACATCACTCCTGTTCTGAAGTCTTTACACTGGCTTCCTGTCTGTCAAAGAATAGATTTCAAAATACTGCTGCTGGTTTATAAAGCTTTGAATGGTTTAGGCCCAAAATACATTTCTGACCTCCTGCTAAATTATGAACTATCCAGATCTCTCAGGTCTTCAGGGACTGGTCAGCTTTCTGTCCCCAGAGTCAGAACTAAACATGGTAAAGCAGCGTTCTGTTATTATGCTCCAAATATCTGGAACAAACTCCCAGAAACCTGCAGGTCCGCTGCAACTCTGACTACTTTTAAATCCAGGCTGAAGACTTTTCTTTTTCCCGCTGCTTTTAATTGAAACTGAGCGGTTGTGTTTCGTTTTTGGTTAATGAACATTTGGGGCTAGTAACCCCAGGGAATCAGTGTCTGGGGACTTTGTCCTTGCTGGTTTTCTCTGTGTATGCTGCTTGGGACGTATGTGCCATACAAGCGTACACAGCTCATGTTCCTTAAAAAAAGGCATCAGTAAAATGGAACTTCTGTGTGAACTATTCACATCTTAAACTGCACTGTAACTGTTTATTCATGTATTTTTTCTTTTAATGTTTATTTTATTATCTTTTCTTATTAATGACTGTTTTTAAATGCCTTTGTTTCATTTTTGTAAAGCACCTTGAATTGCCTTGTGTTGAAAGGTGCTATAAATAAACTTGCCTTGCCTTACTGCTCATGATCATCACTGCGTTCCTCATAAAGTAAATGTACTCACCCATCTTCATAATTCCACATAAAGATGTCATTGTCAATAGTAAGCCATGCTCGAGAGATCTCTGGGAAAACTCCCATCATGCAGTTACATTGCATATCTGTGAAATTGTTAAGTTGAAACTCAAATACAACGCAAAACTAAAAAGGGATCAACTAAACGGTGTGCTATATGCTTGATAGGAACCTCCTGGTCCAGTGAATTTGAAATGATTGTATTTCCTGAATGATAAAAAAGGATACGGCTGAACTGCTCCACCAGCTCTGGCGGCAGAGGGACCCGGCGGACTGCACTGAGCTCCGGGAGGTTTGGCACACTGAGTAAACCCGGTCCCTGCAAGGGGTAGTCCATGTCCGACACTCCAGAGAGGGACGGCATATCTATAAACACATGCAATACCAGCAGATCAAGCACTGTCCCAGACATTGGATCCCTATCATAATATATATGAGTTATATACAAACATAATCAATCATAGCGTTAGAAAGTCAGCAGAAAGTATGTTGGCGTATTCAACCAGTTGATGGTTCCATTTTTTTGCCATGGGTGCCAGAAAACTTGTATGTTCAAGAGCTTAACAGATTCTGACAGAAACAGGTTCAAACAGTAAACACATTATTTCTGTAAATAAATCTAGTTAGGGTGTGGTCTCTCTTCTTATATATACAGTGGAATGAAAAACTAATGTCATATATCAGTGTCTTGTTGGTAGTTCATGTGGAAAGAGTTGCAAAAGGTCTTCTCTAAGGATGATCAATGTTTTGTCTCAGAATGACTGCTTTCTCTTTTGAAGGATTACAATAACATGATATTTATTTATTCGTCATCATATTCAACTACACAGGATCATTCCTCGAACATTTATCTGCCTAAAACAATCCTTATAAGCACCAACACCCTTTTGATCAAACCAACATGTGTACTGTGGCATGGCAGCCCAAGTGTCAACAGAACCACATAAGTTTGATAGCTACACCAAGGTCTCTGTGATCCATCCCTCCAAAGGACTCACTGTGACATGGGACGCTGAGCAGCTCCGACAGGTCAGGGAAGCATCGGTCCTCCTGCAGATGTTTGTCGATCAGCCGGGAAGAGTTTTCCAGCGCTTCAGCGATTGCAGCTGCGGGGCTGCTGGGTCCAGCGCCGGACGGCATGGCTGAGCTACCTCCGCTAACTTACCTACAGAACCGTGCAATGAGAGTAAACGATAGTGTCAGCAAAGGTGGCCAGGTTTTAAATGTAAATAATAAAGAGATATCCTGCCAACTTCACTACAAATCAAACGTTCTGTCTGGTGCTAGCTGATGTTAGCATGCTGATGGAAGACCACCGGTTAGTTAGCCCACTGCTAGCAGTAACGTCTTATTATTTAGCTTGCAAGCTAAATGCTAGCTAAGTGTAAATTAAGTGTTTTAAAGTGAACTCGTTGCTTTACCCGACTGAAAATATTCCGCGTAGTAATGGGTTATTTGGCAGATAAGTTGTGTTCGCCAATGGAGCAGCAGAATTTAAACAAATACATACAACTAGCAGCCCGCCAACCTCATGCACACACAGCGGCAGAGGTGAAAGGTTTTTTTCCGGTGGACCAAATTCTTCTTCGTCTCCCTAATTTTCGTAGACTGGGACAAGTAAAACGTTATGCTGCCACCCAGCGGTCAATGTTATGTTATCTGTAATACACAGCACAAAGCATGTAAATAATCCTGTAAAAATGACATGTGAATAATTTAATTCAACTCAACCTGTTGCCTTAGTATTCAAAGAAGAGGTATTAAACACCCAATTGCTTTTTCATTTTTATTTTGTAGAATGTGTTTGTTTTCTATTCATAACAAATATTGCAAGTGTTTTTTTTTATTTCAGCATCAAAATAAAGAAAATCTGATTCCCTTGACATGATTTATAATCACTTTGTAGCACTTTGAAATGTTACAGTAAATGTACATTTTAGGAGGTTTCCATCGTTTTGATACTATGAAGAACTTCCTGTGTTTCTCTGTCCTCCAAAAAGCAAGTGGCTTCATAGCAATCATAAATTAAAGCATAAAGAGTGGAAAAATAAGTAGAAAAGGGGCATTCTTTAAAATTAAATCATCTGCTTGATCAAACATTTTTTACCAGAATGCAAATAATCCTAAAGAGAAAAAGTAATTGTGCACAGTACATCAACCACTAGTGTGGAGTAACATCAAACTGATTTTTATAAAATGACCTTTCAGTCTTAATCAAAGCAAGATGAGCTGTTATGGCAAACATTGCTTAATGATTAGAGAATTAAATAACCATTTAGGATGCTCTGTTATGATTTCTTAGAGGCACGGATAGAGCTGTTTGCCATCCAATTTGATCTGTAAAAAACCCTCCAAGTCTTACTTCACTATTCTAAATCTCAATCAGACAGGTGAGACAGAAAAAACGAAGCATTTCGTTTTTGAAAATGACACAATAAATATTCTTAGGTGAGAAAAAAACGCAAACAAGTAACAAAGACGTAAGAAAAATTTATTGCAGTATTTGTTTCACCAGAAGAGCGGGGGATAACTTTTTTCTTGCTGTGTTCTATAACATCAAAATCTATATTAAAAACAATATAACTTCCCCTGCATATAGGCACAGATACTGCACTGCTCTTAACATAAATAAAACATATCAAAGATACTCCATTACACAGTGTAGGTAAACAACAAAGTGTTCGAAACAAGAACAGAAAAGAAAGCTAAAAGTTCTTGGAGCTCAGGTCAGGTGAATAAATTCATCTGGTGCTAGTTTAAACTCCAAAAACAATTTATTAAGAACATCATCATAACACTAATTTCCAACATTCAGTTTACTTTTTTACAGAATTATGTTCAGATATAAACATGTGTTTAGTTAAACTATTATACAGTGGGAGTAAAAATCAAACAACGAAGTTGCTGCACAACAGCGAAGGAACTCCCACACAATGTTTTCCCAAACATTTCCTTCTTATGTTTTTCTTGTGTTTAACTTAAACATGTCTGTATTTAAACAGATCATAGTTCACAATACTTTTCCTCCTTCTGGTCCTTACATCTAAAGAGGTTTGATTTCCTCTTAGTAACGTACTGGGTCCGCACAGGTTTGGGGTGTGGGAGGAGGTTCCATGTGACTCTTAGTCCCCGTCCTTGGCAGCGTATAGATCCCGTAACGTCTGTGCCACTTTGTTCGACAGCTTTTGTCCACTTGCGAAGGATATTTTCTTGTAAATGATGTCTGATTCTTTGATGGTGTCAACCCAAGGCACCTTTTTGCGACCTTCCCGTTTCTTTACCTCCGCCCAGGACCCAGAGTAAGAACCAGTCATCCAGTGTATGCTGTAGCCAGTTTTGATCCTCTGGATGACCCTGGCGATCTGTGGTCTGTCTTTGAATTTGGGACAGCAGAGGGCAATGATGTCCATGGCCTTTACTCTCTCCTGCAGGTTGCCTGTGTCTTCTGGGGTCTCTACGGCTTTCTTCGGTTTGCGCTGTTGATAGAAGAAGCAGAGGGTGTTCCACATGAAAACAACTTTATTACACAGGAGGCACCACATAAAAATCTCACAGAATTGTTGGGATAATGTGTGAAGCTGCAGTAAAACGGCCATCAAAGTTGAGTTTCTGTTTACAACAATGAAGATAATCCAAAGAATGTTATGATGTTGGTGTAGGTCATGGACATTACAGTCATATCATGTCAAATTGACAATCTGTATGGGTCGACAGAATATATCCTGTATTTGATCATGATAAAACATTTTCTCTTTTATTTCTTATTAACCTTCTTCAACCCTTTTGGTTTTTAACTTCAATTTGATGTCCACCTCACTATTGCCCACGTTGATGCAGTCTTATTACAGGAACATAGAAATCCTATGCGGGTTCTTTATTTTAAAATGTTTTAAAATTCCTACCGCAGGGGGCTCTTCAGCTTCACTCTCCTCCTCCTCGGACTCCACTGGAGCAGTGTGGTTATTGTGGTTGTGGTTCACTGGTTTTGGGCCCTTCAGCAGTGAAGTAATGGCTTTGTTTCTGGCGTTTGCATTCGCTTCACCCTCTTGGTCCTCTTCGTCACGATCCAAGTGCTCCATCAGTACCTTGAACTAAGAGATAAAAGCAGATATGATATTAGTCATACTCCTGAGACTGAAACATGAATACACATTCATTTTGAACATCGTGCTGAATGCTTACATCCAAATACTGTTTAACAATATTCCTCTTGGTCTCGTGGCTGAGCTCCGTGTTGGCCAGATCACTCTTCAGGTAGAGCAGTGTCTGACCGGGGTTAAAGTGCACCTTAGACTTCCTGTTCACTGCCTTGTCGTACACTTTGGCAGACTCTGTCGGGGAATACTTCTGGATTTTGCTGAAACGCAAACAAAAAACATGTTTAGTCATGTTATCAATTGCATTACTTTGTTAAATATGGATTGATTAAACCGTCCATTTCTGACGTGGCCCACCTGTCTGTTAAACCGAACAGATTCTTCAGGTGTTGTTTGAGCATCAGCAGCAGCAGGATGCCCTGGGAGGAGCTGGAAAACTCCAGAAGAGGGTTGGAGTTTTCGGGCAGGCGGGACATCACTGCGTCCTCATCTTCAAAGTCAGAATCATGATCCACAGGTTTCTTCGTCCTGTGCACCACCTCCTCTTCCTCCTCACTGCTGCTGCTGGAGGAACTACTGCTCTGCTCCTCGTCCTCCTCTTCATCGTCCTCATCCGAGCCCAGCTGTCTCTTATGATGCTTCTTCTTCTTCTTTTTCTTCTTCTTCTTCTTCTTTTTTGCCTTGATCTCCTCTTCCTGATTGACAGGCTCTTTCCGTAAAGACTGCACAGAGAACCAAACACATACCAATCATTCAGAAGATGTATTACCTGAGCTTTTATTTTCATCTCACAAAAAAGAGCAATATTTCCCATCCAAAGTAAAACCAAGCTTTGCACCTCCTTGAAGGACTGGAGCAGGTTGCTGCCAGAGACTGACAGCGTGATGTCTACATGGTGCATGATGAACAGAGGCTCCTCCTGGGTCTGGTAGGGGAAGCAGGCTAAGTTGTCTGCTACGAACAACAGCATGTTCACCTCTGTTTTCTGAAGGAGACAAAATATAGAAAATCACTACCTAAATCAGCGGTGTCAAAGTCAAGGCCCGGAGGCCAAATCCGGCCCGTGACTTCATGTGATGTGGCCCACAAGAGCTTAAAAAGAATATAATATGTTTATTATAAGGTTACATGCCGATTTACAAAAGCACTCAGAATTTGTATTTTTCTCAGAATCTGGCTTTTTTTTCAAAATGTCATTTCTTTTTTTTGATTTTGACTTTTTTTCCAGAATTTGGCTTTTCTTTTTAAATCATTTTGTGACATTCTCACTGAAGAGACTTATTAAGTTATCACCCTATCCGATAATAATCCAATGCAGAGGCAATAATGTAATATAATACATTATTTGATATATATTACATTTTTATATATGTATTTTTTATATTCTTGTATATAAAACTGGCTCTTTGAGTGCAACCATGATGCTAATGTGGCACGAGATGAAATTGAGTTTGACACCCCTGACCTAAATGAACTATTAATGGCCAGCAGTAAAGCTTGGACACTGCCTGGTTGGAGATGCACTGAAGGCGACTTACTGAGCTGTCATCAAACAGGTTGAGCAGAGAAATGAGGAAAGCCCGTCTGTGCTGTCGGTTCCCTCGCACCATAGAGTAGAGATGAGCGCAGAGGGCAGTGTCTGTGTCATCCGGACGAAAACCTCGAAGCAGTGGGCCTTTGGCTCCGTTTATGGCCTGTTGCACCTGATAAGACATCTTCAACCCTGCTACGGCCTTCATCTGTGGATTCACAAAGAAATACAACTCGGCATGGATGTAGATAATAGATAATGATCCAAATCCTTCCGATGCCTATCATATCACATTATGAGATGTGTACGTTTACAGAAATGCAAAAATGTAACTTATCTAGTTTGCCGTTAATAAACGAGCACTCACGTGGATGAAGCCTATATATTTCTTGTCAATGTCCACCAGCTGTTGATCGGCCTTGTTCTTCATAGTTGGCTCCGGGTCGGTTCCCATGGCAATCAAGTATGGCACACACTAAAAAAAAAAAAGATTTCAAATCAGTGATCAGCTCATCAGACGGGAAGAGAATGTTGTCATTGGGGTGGAACAACATGGAAAACAGTCAAATACACTCGCTCATGTGACCATTTCAATTGTAAAAAAAACTTCCAACACAGTAGAATATTGTAAATTGTAACTTCAAGCCTTGCAAACAGATCATATTTAAATCACCATCAGCAAAAAAATCATAAAAAATAACAAAAAGGCACTGCAGAACAACAATCTTTTGCGATTAGAAAATTAGGTTAAAATTTGACTACCGGTAATCATCAACCTAGTTATGACTACGAGACAAAAAACCAGTTCTTGCTTGTAAGATCTTAATCTCAGTCTTGTGTGAGAGTGCTGGAGTGAGACTGTGAGCATACCTGCACAGGATGGATGAGGCCCTGGCTGAGAGTCAGAAGGATGACGCTCAGGGCGAAGTGGCGAACAGTGGACTGAGAGTGGAAGAAGGACTCCAGCACCTGCTTCAGGTAGATCTGCATTATGGAGCTGCTCATACCTGATGAGATGTCTCCCATTTCCTTCAGATCCTCCTGCTTTTCCTGATTCTTCCCTGAATAAAAAAAAAAGCATCAGCATGGTTCAGTGGTGGCGCTAGACATTTTCACTGTCCGTCATTTTGGGGGGGCGGGGTGCAGAGAACTGTTAGCGTCGGTGTTATGCCGTGTTATGCATGCCCACCGAAATATATGCATGCACCTCACGGGAGCGTGCACAGCGAAAACTCACAGACATTGCAATGATTTGTACGGCAAATGTTTCCATCATTGTTAAAAATAAATCATCATAGAAGGAAAATATTCCGTTAACGTGACCACTGGCTTGGTTAGTCTTCAAAGGTGCTCCGTGTTTGACATGCTGACATAGAACATACAAGCAGGGCATTTAAATAGGAACATTCATTTTGATTAGCCATGCAAACAGATTAGTAGGGATTTTGTCTGTCTTCACAATAAGGCCAAAATGGGAATATTTAATTAAACTCACATTCACGATCGGCCACCTGCATTCGAGAGTCCTCCTCTTGCAGGTATATCTGCAGGTTTTTCAGCACCTGGATCCTCCGACTGACCGAAGGGTTATCCTCTGACAGGGTGTTGTTATACAGGACCTTCACATCCTGAACAAACATGAGCTCTGGATGCATGATGAACTGGAAGCCTGGAGAGAATGGAAATCATTTAAATAAATATAGAGGGAACCCAAAGACATATGCAAATAAAAACAAGACATGACAGTGATCTATGTTAGTATGAGATGAGGAGCAACTTACCGAGACCTATGATGGCCTTGATCTGGACCTCTTCATCTTCATGAGTGGTGAAGTACAACAGAAGCTCCAACACTTTCTCCTTGATGACGATCTGAGTGAAAGCAGTCATTTATGAGTCAACAGAAGTCAGAAGGCACATTATTGAAATAGTTTGAGTGCTGCTGTTTACCTTGCTAGTGCCCTTGAACTCCTCTTGATCATAATCAAAGTGTCGGCAGAGAGCCCCCACAGTGAAGAGTGAGCGCAGGAGAGTAGGTTTGTTGGTAGCCAGGGTGACGCTGGTGGGGTCCTCTTGGTGCTGGGTCTTCAGTTTTGCAAGAGCTCCTATAGAAAGATACAAATCGGCATTGAAACCAACTTCTGTTTCTCTGGTTTATAGAAATCACTTTTGGTGTGTTTAATGCTCTTATTTATATCCATGTGAAATGAGAAAGTGAGTATAATGAGGTGATAAGAGCATAATGTAACCCTGTAAATTAGAAAGTGAATGATCATGTTAACAATAATAATCCGTATGTATATTTTGCTATGTTTTTGTGTATTCTAACATTTCTTTCCAGCCTTTCCCATCTCAAGCTGAATGCTGATTCTGGTATGAGAAAATGTGTGTTGTTTATGTTATAATTGATGTTTACAGAAGCCTTACCATAGTAGCGATTGAAACACGCCCAGACGAACTTGTAGTTGTGTGTGACCTTGTTCACAACAGCACCAAGACAGCTGACACAGTGTTGTACGACCTGAGAAACAAACACAACAAATGGAATCAAATTAAAATCAGTGCGCTCGGAGCAGTATCACATCTCAATTTGTTATGTTTTCCTGGGATATATTTGTGAAAGCTGTAAATCACACTGACCGTCATGCCATATTTGATAATGAGCTTCATCAAGTCTTCTTCTATGGTGGTGAGGAAAGTCTCACTTGGTTCCTCCATCAGAGGCACGGCCAGCTCCAGGATCTTTGCCACGTTACAGATCACCATGAAGTCGTTCTGAGTCTGGAATATAAATGCAGAGACAGCTGCTCAGTCCAAAGCTGAGCTGGGAAATAACTTTGGAAGAACAAGTAATTGCTTTAGACTCCTCCTCTCAGCTCAAAAGCGTGGGTTCTTTAATGACTTCAACACTGTATATTGTATCCTACAATATAAAGCTTAATTAAACAATGTACAGCATTAGTATTAGCATTCGAGTATAAAGCATTTAGTATTTGAGTGATGGGATGTTTTTATTACACAAGTGTGCCCCATTATATATGGCAACTGATTGTAAGCAATTGATTTCTCACACATTACAGCAAATGTGTGTACAACCAGCACAGCCCCTAGTTGACCACACACACACACACACACACACACACACACACACACACACACACACACACACACACACACACACACACACACACACAACACAACACAAATCACCCCTTGCTGCTAAATACCAACAAACTATGTGCAATATATGCAATATATAAATGCCGTTAATAACTGTGTAATATATATACCTGCCTGGCTGCTAAATCCTTAGAACTGTTACAAGGTGTGCATTTTGAAAATTGTGTAACTTGCTGCTGTTAAATACCAACCACCTATGTGCAATATGTGCTAGATGTGCAATATATATAGATGCCGTTAATAACTGTGTAATATAGCTGGCTGCTAAATCCTAAGAACTGTTANCCAATGAGCAACTCTGATAGGAATGAATGAGGCCCGCCTCCCACGCTGTATCCAGTTCTTATTATACATCCATGATTCAATCTTGCTATAGAGCGTAGGAGTGGCCTGCTCTGATATTTTAAAACGGAATTGCAGTTTTATTGCTTATATATTATCAGAACATTTCACAGGGGACACAGACACATTGGATATTAACTTATGGATTAACTACAGCATCGTTGTTATCGTTTTAATGCCATTGAAGACCAGTTTTGACCAAACAAAACTAAGGTAAGCCATGTTAGCGTTGTAGGCTACCTAGCGCCACATGTTTTGATGTACGTTTTTGTTGATAACGTCACGAGTTTGTATCTTTCAGTGTTGAGGTGGGCACCGTTGGATTCTGTGTCTTTACAATCTTAAACGATGTGTTGGATGTGCAGCTAGGATAAGTAATAAGGGAGCTAGGAGTGATTTTCGGTGCAGTAATAGGTTAGCATTTTTCGCTCAGGGCTAATTCAGAGGCTCACTGTTAGCATTGTTTGTTTGTTTTTTTTAAATGAAAAAGATCAGTTAAATGAGTTTTTCCCCGTTATATGGATATAAAATATTCATAGTTTATTAAATATTAAGGTTCCTTAGACGTTGTTTCCTGCAAATTACGCGATTTCGGCCCCGGAACCGGGTCCGTGGGGCTTAAGAGGTTTTAAGAGGGCAACGATGTGACCCGATCATTTTAAACTGGGAAGGAGTTGATTCATTTGTGCATAATACAGAAGCTCTCATTGAGCTGTTCAAAATGTAAAGAGAGAAGCTAAAAAAATTACCAATATCCTTTCAATGAGCATGTCGTAGTACTGCTCAATGAGCTCCGGTCGACTAAGCACAAAACGGCCAAGCAGCTCCACGGCCGCTTCTCGCACACTGGTAGAGTTATCCATGAGGCGACAATGAACCCCACGCTGCATGTCCAACTGCAAAACAAAAACATAAAGAGAAGTCAAGCAAAGAAACCAAATCACTGAGCGTTATGACTGCTGGTTAGAATGTAGCAACATTACAATCAGGCTTTAACAGAATCTCCTGTTGAATTTGTTAGATTCACAGTAAAAAAAGGTTTTTATCCGTCAAATAAAAAAACATTTAGCGATACCTCTATTTAATTGAATTTGTTCCATTCATGGTATGCATAACTTAATGTCTAATAATTGTTTACAAAACATGTCTCTATTAACACACCATTGGCCAAAAAAGAGCAGGGAGAAGAAAATAATCTTGTGTTACCTGCCCCATTCTAAAAAATTAAATTAAAAAATGGAAATAGATGGTCTGTCCTTCATATTTTCTTATTCACACAGTATCATAGGATAATAAGAGAAACACGAAAACTTACTACAAAAAAACTTAGTTCTCACTTGACAGTTAACGGAAAGAAACAAAACAAAAAACAACAACACCGAAACATTACATTACATGTCATTTGTTAGACGCTTTCATCCAAAGCGACTTACATACATTCAGTACTGTGGACAATCCCCACAGGAGCAATTTGGGGTGAAGTGTCTTGCCCAGGGACACAACGACATGCTGACTGCAGTGGGACTCGAACTTGCTATACCCTGATTCGAAGTCCAGCACACTATCCACACAGCCACCCACATCACATGTACAAAGAAAAAGTGCAACACCCGCATCTGGGTCCTATCATTCCATTAATATGAGCATCATGTAGCAACAATACAGGTTGACTTACCCGTGCCAGAATACTTGGATCCACAGCTACTACTTCAGACAAACACTTCATGGCTTTAGTTCTGACTGCGATGGCACTCTCACCAAGCACCCTCAGAATCTATTACAAAAGATTTAAAAAAGTTAGAGACTACCAACACAACAAAGTCTCTCACTGATGTTTATTTGCAATGAATCCTCTCACCTGTGATAAATAAATATCAAAGCTCTGTGCAAACGGCCTCATGGAGGCCAGATATCTGACAATCAGACATGAGTCCTCATACTCTACCGTGTCAGAGTTTACCCTGAAAGAACAATCAAGAGTCAAAACAAAGGATTGGAGATAAGGTCAAACAGCGTACCAAATCAGGGCATTGAGGCAGAGTACAGTAGTATTTACCTCAGAGAGTTGAAATCTGACGGTGATGTCCTGATGACTTTGCGGAGGAATTTCTTTCGTGACTCGGATTTCTGCATTATCTCCTCAATTGAGTCAACTTCCATGGAATGATGAAGGCCTTTCACTTCCTCATCGTCATTTTGAGACTTTATCGCTTTCTCGGCCTCAGTCGTAGCGTCCCTGAACCACTGGGCAATATAAAACTTCCTAGCAAACTATATGAAACAAATGAATACATAAGTAATTAAGAAGACTATAAAGTAATCTGACATCAAGGAACCCTGTCTAACTATATAAACAGTCCATGTGTTTAACCACTGCCTAGTATCCATTCATAATAAAATCCTAAATGTGCCCATAGTGATTTCTGTATATTCACAGTTTAGTGGGTGAATATTAAACACTTACCACTAGAGAGGGTTCTGTCTCAATGTTTTCATTAAGGTAGTACAGCAAGGCCTTCTGGAGTTGCTGGATCTCATCACTGCCTTGAGTCTGTAAGGAAATCAATAAACCAGAAGCAGCTCAGAAGCAGTTCAACACCACTATTAATGTAGCTCCATGAAAGTAATTGTGTAATCATCTAGTCTACCTCTTTGAGGATGCGGTCAATAGCCTTTTGGTCCATGTTGCTATTGACAGCATCTTTACGCAGACGAGATGCCACGGTGCCGAGGTAGTCGAGCGACGCCACCCTGAGCGCCATTTCTGTCTGCTTGTTGCTGAACTGGTGCACCTGGAGCACAAGAAGTGGAGGGGAAATGTCAAAAAGGGAATCGGCAGCTGTTTCTACCGAGCAGATGATGGGAGGTGATTCCTTAAAGTGATTGATGTTACTCACCAGCAGCCGGCCCAGTAAGCTGAGCAGCAGTTCAGCTACAGGCCACTCAGGCCTGTTGACTGCAGACAGCAGGTCATGAACAAAGTTCTCAAACAAAGGCCTGTAGTCCTCCTCTCCCTGCTTACTGCCACACCTGAAACACACACACAATACAATATATCTCATTTAATTTTCATTTAATCGTTTATTTGAAGAGGGACGATGGACATTGATGAACATTTTTAACAATTAATGCTTCAAAATGTAAATATGCCGGATTTTAGCTTTTAGCTAATTTCCATCCGTAGTCCCTCACATAGAACATTTAAGAACATGACATTTATGTACATAGCAAAAATAAATACATGATATGCAGAAAGAGCATGAGCAGCATCAGAAGCATTAACCATATGGCAGTACAATGTAGCAGCTACGATATATGAAGTGCAAGAGAAGATAAAAGAGCTACATAAAGTGCAAGATGAGATACCCCTGTATTAAAGTGCATTTAGCAGTGATTACACGTCTGTTTGTTTCTCAACCATTCTTTTAGTTGACCTTTGAAGAGTGGGACAATCCCGTATCTCAGTTGGGAGGCTATTCCACAATGAGCTGCCCTTAATTGATAGAACATCTTTGACCGAAAGTGGTCCGTCTACGGTGGACTTCACAGTCTCCTCTGGTTTCTGACCTAGTGCAGCGTCAGAAAGACAGTTAAGAAAGGTCTAATTTGTTTAACATTTTGCAAGATGAATTTAATTGTGTTGGCTTTCTTAATATGTTTCTTAAAAGTCAAGTTTGAGTCCAGTATGACTCCAAGATACTTGAACTGGGAGACTAGTTCTATTTCTGATCCGTTTAAAAACACATTGGATCCTTCGAACATCATGCATATTTTTTTTTTTACATTTAACTGTAAGCAAATGTTGTTCAGCCAAATGTTGAACCTTGTCCAAAGCATTAGAGAGACAAGATGAGGTCATTTCAGTGTTTTTGCCATGTACAAAGATGACCGCATCATCGGCATACATTTGCACATTCAACTTGGGACATACATTAGGCCAGTCATTAATGTACAGAGAAAACAGTAATGGTCCAAGAATGGAACCTTGTGGAACCCCAACAGGGTTCACAAGGTAGGGTCATTTGGCTCAGTTGACCAAAACACACTGTTTTCTGTTCGATAAGTAAGACTTAAACCAATGTATAGAAACTGCCGAAAAACTGAAATGAGTCAGCTTTGTAAGGAGCACTTGGTGGTCAACTGTGTCAAAAGCCTTCCTGAGATCAAGGAAGACAGCACCTACATATGGGCTCGTGTCCAAAATACATTTAACCTTTACCACAAAGACAAAGTTAGCTGTCTCAGTGGAGTGGTCAGTACGAAAACCAAACTGCATTGGGTGGAGTGGAGCGAAACCTTTGCCTAAATGTTTGGTGATTAGTTTTGACACCCATTTCTCAGCTATCTTAGCGACACATATCTGTATTTGTATATGTTTCTGAACAAAAGTGTATTTACAGAATGTGAAAACGATGTTAAAGTTCTACAGTGACTTACTTCTTGAGAAAAACTGATAGGAAGTTCTGAGCTGTCCGCATGGCAGTTTCAAAAGAGTTTGTGATGAAGACATCTTTATCCACCTAGAAAAAAGCATCCAATATGTTAAATCATTTCTGAATAAAAGCATAATTTCTGAAAAATATGGTTTTAGTATTTTCTAAATCCGCGGTGGTTACCTTCTTATTATGATCATCATCTCCGTCCTTCTCTGGAAAGTGAACCACACACTGGATGAGCTGAAGAACCAGTGCAGTGACCATCTGGATATACACTCCTCCTCCTGAATCACTGTTTAGCCTGGGCGAGAAACAACTGCCGTTAGGTTTACAGATTCATTATTTGTAATGATATAATTCACTAAATATATAGTAACCTAAAGCTCCTGAGGCTGCGTTTATTCGTTGGCAGTCTAGCCAGGGAGGTGAATATCTCCTCAAGAATTAGCTGCCTGTGCTTCTCGTAGCGGGTGAACACCTGAGGAAGAGAAAAGCAAAGCAATGAATCAAAAAATAAAAATGAAGACACTGTGTGGGTGTCATAAAACACAAAACTGACTGCTGAAATAAAACGAAAATGGATGCCATGGAGACTTACTGCTGTCACTAGTGTGATGGCGCATAACTGCAGATCACTGACATTCTCCACAAAGAAAGGTGTTATACCCAGAGTCGACACCTAAAAGTGGGAAACAAGAGAATCAGGTGTGTTAGAACTCAAAGGTTTAACAGGGTCATGAACTGAAATGATGACAGACAGATAAAGAGTCTCACCTGGAGAATGGTGGTGTCAGTGAGCAGCTGGATCTCCAGCAGCTCTGACATGTTGCTGACAATATCACACACTTTGTTGTAGAGCATGACCACCACCTTCTGTTTGTGGCTGGAACCCTTTCCTCTTTTGGACTTTGGAGTGTGCACAGCACCTTAGGTGAGGAAGACAAAGAAAAATCGGAGTTGAAAAAATAGTTGTATTGGAGCTTATATGAACACACGCACAAAAACACTCAGAGATTTTGTAGAACTAAAAAGAAAAGTGTGCTGACCTCCATGGGGGTCCATTCTGTAGGCGGGGTCATACTGAGGGTACAGAGAATTTTGCAGATGGTACTTGGAGTACTGCAGCACCCTCTCAATCACGTCCTCTATGTAAACAACCTTGGGCATGCGTGGAGATGTCATGATGTTGAGAGCAGTCAGACAGGCATCAGCAGACTTAGCCACCCGCTCCATGATGAGGTCACGCCACAACCGCTCCTCGTCCAATGAATCATTATCCTACAGATACAAAAATAAATCTTATTGATAAGCTCAAAAGTTAAATCAAGCAAGCAACAAAAAAATGATAGGTGCCTGTAAACTTACATGGTTCATTAACGTGGTAAGTTTGACGCTATCCTGAATGTTCTTCTCCAGGATATTCAGAAATTTCACCAGTTTATCAGACGGAAACTAAGGAGCAAACAAATGATTACTTTCAATCAAACTTACCATAGCTAAATATCAACCGGTGTCACAAACACACTCCTCTTACCTTGTGAAAGATGCGCATAGCTTTGAGCTTAGTGGAATCATTGCAGAGCTCACTCAACTGGTGCTTTCCGAGCAACAGCTCTTCAGGTATGCCATCATCATCATCTGTTAGAGGGGAACAAAGTTATAATAGTCAAAAAAATGTCTTAATTCATCAAATGTCATAAAAATATTGCGGCAGTAAATGTTCACCTGTAGCAGCGAGGTCCACATCCTCGAGGCTCTCAAGAATGCTCTCCACATTGGCCAGGAATCTCTTATATGAGGAGGAGTCCATCTTTTCTGTTAAAAGAAATGTAAACAAATTGATTAAAAAAACATATTTAGCTTTAAAATGCACCATTAGTATAAAAGTAATCAAAGTGGTAAAAGTATACCCTCTGTTGTCAGCTTGGAATCATACGCCTTCTTGTTTTTCTGTTTCTCCTTCTTCTTCAATTTTCTGGCAGCTGAACAAAAGGAAAACAACATTTGTCAAATCCTTGACAGCAGCAGCTCACCCTCGAGCTCTGAATATTTATTAGAGGAAGACTTGGTGCAGTAATCTGACTATCCAGATGGATCATTGATTTCAGATGGAAATAATCTGAACGACAACCGCCAGACACGGCAATCACGATTTGCATTGACCTACACAAGTGTATGTTGTGTAAGGTAAATTCATGTTGTCTTCTTAGAGATACTTAACAAAAAAACTCTTTATAATTGTATCTATTTATATTAAGCTTGTGGAAAATAAACTCACAATCACTCAGGCTTGGAGTCGGGCTGCCTTCATCTGATTCACTCAGTTCCCGGCTGCGTCCACCGGACCCCCGACGGGCAGCGTGGGAACCGCTACTTCGCCGGTGCTCTCCAGAGCCCGCCCTCTTTTCAGACTTAGATGGTTTGTAGTGACTTTTCTTAGACCTTTTCTTTGGAGCTGTAACAAGAAAAACACAGAACCCAGGAAAGATAGGTCAGAAAATATCAAGTAATTCAAGCTCCAATTGTTGCTCAATAGCTGCAATAATTCTAACCAAAACATATCCGCTTTCTTTTTTGGGTTAAATCTTAAAAACTAGGGTATTTGTAAACAATATTCTAGCATAAGAAGTGCTTTTTATTTTGTTATATATATTTTTTTTTCTCGATTTATTTAGTATAAGAAGTGCTTTTTGACTTATTTTGTGGTGTGTTCAAAAATAAAAAATTCTTAGTTTAAATACTAACACTCATTTTCAGAGTAATCTTCATCTTCGTCTTTGTCATCTTCTTCATCATCATCCGACTCAGCATACTTGGATTTCTTACTGATCAAACTGTGATTCCGCTTGTTTGTCATTTCTGTAAAAACAAGGGAAGAGTTAGTTTCCTGCACAGACACATCTGTACTTTAAAAGAAAATACAATCAGTTACCGAGTCATTAAAGACTGTGATAATAATAATAATAATGATAGTGGTGTGAAGGAAATACGCAATCTGGAAACTGGGCCCATTGTACATATTTCAAAGTAAATCGTACCTTTCCCTGAGGTCTTGGATTTGTGTGAATTCCTGCTTTCCTTGATGATGGTTTTGACTTCAGCGATGCTGAGTTTGTTGAGCACCACGAGGGGTTTGGCTCCCTTGTTTAAACTCTCCACCAACGACACTCTCTCCAGCCGGACCAGGGGCTCGCTCTCTGTCAGTTTGTTCAGGAGTTGGGGGTCTTTCTCTTTCACATCGCGTTTCAATTTAGGGATCACAAAGTTCTTCAGAGTGGACTTGCCCCCCAGCAGGTAAGCGGGGAATTCGCTGGGTTTGGCCTCCACAGACTGCTGTTTGTTTCCAGCTTGGCCAGTAACGACTCCCTCCCCACTTTTCCTCTCCTTCTTATTTTGGGAGTTTTGAGGGCCGGAACTCTCTTTCCTCTGTCGTCCATTGAGGTCAGCAGATTTTCTGCTACCGTCCTGCTTCACTCTCGGGCTCTCAGGTTTAGTATGCCCGTCAGGAGAGGGTCGGTTGCAGTTTTCCCTCGACATTTTGTGCTTCCTTTCCCTCTCTTTGTCTTTAACTCTGTCCTTATCTCTCTCTTTGTCTTTAACTCCGTCCTTATCTCTCTCTTTGTCTTTAACTCCGTCCTTATCTCTCTCTTTGTCTTTAACTCCGTCCTTATCTCTCTCTTTATCTCTTTCCTTATCTTTCTCTTTATTTATGTCCGTTTCTTTATCTTTGTCAGTTTCTATATCTTTGTCAGTTTCTTTATCTCTGTCTTTTTCCTTATCTCTATCTTTATCTCGTACCTTATCCTTTTCTCTTTCTTTATTTCTTTCTTTTTTTCGTTCTCTAACCTTATCCCTATCTCTATCTTTTTCTTTTTCTTTTTCTTTATCTATATTTTTTTCCTTTTCCTTTTCGTTATCTTTATCCCTATCTTTTTCCCTGACTTTGTCTTCTCCATGTTTGGAGTTACGCTCGGCCTTGCTCGGGGTTTTTGGAGTCTCAGGTTGGCCGACGTTGGATCGCTGACTGTTGTGGTTCTTTTCCTCTTTGTGGCGTGGGTCTGAATGCTTGTCATGTTTCTGCCGCGGTGTGTCTGGCTGTTTTTCTGGCTGTTTGTCTGGCAGTTTGTCTGGCAGTTTGTCTGGCAGTTTGTCTGGCTGTTTGTCTGGCTGTTTGTCTGGCTGTTTGTCTGACTGTTTGTCTGGCTGTTTGTCAGGCTGTTTGTCTGGCTGTTTGTCGACATGTCCCTTGCCACTGACTGTTTTTTTATCGTCATGTCTGTGTTTGGAATCACGTCGACTTTCCTGCTTCTGTTTGGGGGTTACAGGTTGCCCCTCTGAGCCAGACTTCCTGGGGGTGTCAGTATGCTGTTTGATGATCCCAGGTCTGTTTTCAACCACTTTATCTGCGTTTTCAACAACTTTATCTGCGATTGCATCATTCTTTGAATTTATGTGCAGTACGTGGTCGTCACACATCTTCTGTGCTTCCAAGACCACGACAGGCTGTCTTATCATTCTGCCAGCTTGCTGCAGATCAATACTGACCATCAAAGCAGGCCGACCGGCTCCGTTACTTGCAGCATTCGTCTTCTTCGGTGTCAACTTGCTGTCAGCGTTGCACACTTGTACAGCGGGCCCTTCATTGGACTCAGCTCCAGATTCCTGAGGATATGAGTCTTGCTTTCGTTTCTTCAGTGGCTTATCTGTGATAAAAAAAAAAAAATGAAAATGAGATCTTCTACAAACAGATGTAGGTCATGGAAGAATCAGAAAGAACGGGGGAAAGGCGGGCGAACATTACCTTTATCCTGAACTTCTTTAGACCACCTTTCTCTCTCGCTGGCCGACTCACGGTCTATTCTCTCGATCTCCGTTAGTGTGTCCATCTCAGCGTCATCAAACACGACCCCGCTGACGCCTCCGGAATCCTTAGTGATTGGCCGAACAGGAATCTGCTGACAGTTGGCCTGCTCCTCAGCGCCTAACTTGTGTGACAAGTCCTGTGCAGACCTTGACAACTGATTAATGTTATTATACATCAAATCAGTTTCACGGTCTGAGTCGACCCGTGACCTCGGAGGATGTTCTTCAGGTTCATCCAAGTCGGAATACTTCATGCGGGACAGTTTTATAGTAAGCTTGGCGGACTGTTTAGAGGGAGAACTGACAATGTCGTACGAGAGATTTTTTTCCGTGTGCTCATTTTCTTCTCTACTCCTTTCCTTCTGCTTCTTTTTGCGGTCCCCGGAGCTGAGGAGCACGTCAGCTGCTGCACCTGGGGGCCCATCGGGGGGAGGAGACTGCATGATGAGGGGAGGCCTGGACCCTGGTTAAACACAAATATATTTAAGGTTAAGCTAGCTCAGATTGTCTTTTTTTTTTTTTGTAAGAAGAAGAATTGATCATACTTTTTGCAGCCTCTTCACTCCCAGCAGGGGAACACACAGACTGTGGGGATTTCACTTGAAAGGCCCTCATGGAGGGGTCATTTACCTGTGGGAACACGAGACATTTAGCATCACGTTTATCAGTCAGCGTCTTCTAATTGTAGGTCAGGTAGTTTGATTCTATATTACCTCATTCCCCAGTCTGTGGGCCATGTGGATGTAGTCCTCATCTGATCCTAGTCTCGCATTATGATTAGATGAAGTACCTGACAGCTGACCGGAGACCTTGTTGTCATGGATGGTTCGAACTGAAACAGAGAGCGAAAGAAAATCTCCAGGTTAATCATTTGTGACGTGCAAATGGCTTACCACAGGTTTCAACAAGTTAATTCACGACTTTCAAAACCTATTTAGACCTAATCTAATCACATTTTCAAAGATTTGTTTGTGTCATTTTGTGTCTGTCCTTTTCCCTTTTTAGATACAGTGGGGCAAAAAAATATTTAGTCAGCCACCAATTGAGCAAGTTCTCCCACTTAAAAAGATGAGAGAGGCCTGTAATTTTCTTCCTAGGTATACCTCAACTATGAGAGACAGAATGAGAAAAAGAAAATCACATTGTCTGATTTTTAAAGAATTTATTTGCAAATTATGGTGGAAAATAAGTATTTGGTCAATAACAAAAGTTCCTCTCAATACTTTGTTATATACCCTTTGTTGGCAATGACAGAGGTCAAACGTTTTCTGTAAGTCTTCACAAGGTTTTCACACTGTTGCTGGTATTTTGGCCCATTCCTCCATGCAGATCTCCTCTAGAGCAGTGATGTTTTAGGGGGTTGAGATCTGGAGACTGGCTAGGCCACTCCAGGACCTTGAAATGCTTCTTACGAAGCCGCTCCTTCGTTGCCCGGGCGATGAGTTTG